>NC_045438.1:101769263-101902695 GCF_002776525.5 Piliocolobus tephrosceles | reverse complement strand
GGGAGGCTGAGGCAGGAGAATGGCGTGAACCCGGGAGGTGGAGCTTGCAGTGAGCCAAGATCGCACCACTGCACTCCAGGCTGGGCGACAGAGACAAAGAAAGAAAGAAACGGGGTTTCGCCATGTTGGCCAGGCTGGTCTCAAACTGTTGACCTCAGGTAATACACCCACCTCAGCCTCCCAAAGTGCTAGGATTACAGATGTGCGCCACTATGCCTGGCCCTGAAGTCCAGTTTTTATTTGGGCTTTAGGTGATAATATTATCTTTTAAAGTACTTCCATACTTGAGCAAAGGGAGATGATCATTTCCAAGCTATAATGACTGTTGAGAACTGTGAAGGATTTGAGATTTTACCCTACTTGCAAACTAACATGATATCCTGCCACAGGTTTACGGGTGCTGGCTGAAGACAGGAGATTCCTGGGTCAGAGGCAAATGACAGTTTATTACCCACAGCTGTAGCCAGAGTATAAGCACTCCTGCCAATCCCCTGAGTCCCAGTTCCCACAGGGTGATGCCAAAAAGACCAAGTGATACTTGTACATGTAGTAGGGTATGTTGCAGGAAAGTTTAGCAAGACCAATCTTTTTTTTTTTTTTTTTTTTTTGGTTAGTGACACAGTTTTATTTTATTTTATTTTTATTTTTTATTTTTTATTATACTTTAAGTTCTGGAATACATGAGCAGAATGTGCAGATTTGCTAAATAGATATACACGTGTCATGGTGGTTTGCTGCACCCATCAACCCATCATTGACATTAGGTATTTCTCCTAATGCTATTGCTCCCCTAGCCCCTCACCAACCATGGACAGGCCCCGGTGTGTGATGATCCCCTCCCTGTGTCCATGTGTTCTCATTGCCCAACTTCCACTTATGAGTGAGAACATGTGGTGTTTGGTTTTCTGTTCCTGTGATAGTTTGCTGAAAATGATGGTTTTCAGCTTCATCCATGTCCCTGCAAAGGACATGAGCTCATTATTTTCATGGCTCCACAGTGTTCCATGGTGTATATGTGCCACATTTTCTTTATCCAATCTATCACTGATGGGCATTTGGGTTGGTTCCAAGTCTTTGCTATTGTAAATAGTTCTCCAATAAACATAGGTGTGCATGTGTCTTTATAGTAGAATGATTTATAATCCTTTAGGTATATACCCAGTAATGGGATTGCTGGGTCAAATGGTATTTCTCGTTCCAGATCCTTGAGGAATTGCCACACTGTCTTCCACAATGATTGAGCTAATTTACATTCCCACCAACAGTGTAAAAGCGTTCCTATTTCTCCACATCTTCTCCAGCATCTGTTGTTTTCTGACTTTTTAATGATCGCCATTCTCCTTGGCATGAGATGGTATATCATTGTAGTTTTGATTTGCATTTCTCTGATAACCAGTGATGATGAGCTTTTTGTCATATGTTTGATGGCCACATAAATGTCTTCTTTTGAGAAGTGTCTGCATGTTCATATATTTTGCCCACTTTTTGATGGGGCTGTTTGTTTTTTCTTGTAAATTTTAATTAAGTTCCTTGTAGTTTCTGGATAATAGCCCTTTGTCAGATGGATAGATTGCAAAAATTTTCTCCCATTCTGTAGGTTTCCTGTTCACTATGATAGTTTCTTTTGCTGTGCAGAGGCGTTTTAGTTTAATTAGATGCCATTTGTCAATTTTGACTTTTGTTGCAATTGCTTTTCGTGTTTTATTCATGAAGTCTTCACCCATGCCTATGTCCTGAATAGTATTGCCTAGGTTTTCTTCTAGGGTTTTTATGGTTTTAGGTCTTACATTTAAGTCTTTAATCCATCTTGAGTTAATTTTTGTAAAAGGTATAAGGAAGGGGTCCAGTTTCAGTTTTCTGCATATGGCTAGCCAGTTACCCAACACCATTTATTAAATAGGGAATTCTTTCCCCATTGCTTGTTTTTGTCAGGTTTGTTGAAGATCAGATGGTTGTAGATGTGTGACGTTATTTCCGAGGCCTCTGTGCTGTTCCATTGGTCTATATATCTGTTTTGTTACCAGTAACATGCTGTTTTGGTTACTGTAGCCTTGTAGTATAGTTTGAAGTCAGGTAGCATAATGCCTCCAGTTTTGTTCTTTTTGCTTATGATTGTCTTGGCTATGTGGGCTCTTTTTTGGTTCTATCTGAAATTTAAAGTAGTTTTTTCTAATTCTGTGAAGAAACTTAGTGGTAACTTGATGGGGATAGCATTGAATCTATAAATTACTCTGGGCAGTATGGCCATTTTCACAATGGTGATTCTTCCTATCCATCAGCATGGAATGTTTTTCCATTTATTTGTGTCCTCTCTTATTCCTTGAGTAATGGTTTGCAGCTCTCCTTCAAGAGGTCCTTCACATCCCTTGTGAGTTGGATCCCTAGGTATTTTATTCTCTTTGTAGCAATTGTGAATGGGAATTCACTCATGATTTGGCTCTCTGTTTGTCTATTATTGGTGTATAGGAATGCTTGTGATATTTGCACATTGACTTTGTATCTGAGACTTTGCTGAAGTTGCTTATCAGCTTAAGGAGATTTGGGGCTGAGAAGATGGGGTTTTCTAAATATACAATCATGTCATCTTCAAACAGAGAAAATTTGACTTCCTCTCTTCCTATTTGAATACCTTTCTTTTCTTTCTCTTGCCTGATTGCCCTGCCCAGAACTTCCAATACTATGGTTGAATAAGAGTGGTGAAAGAGGGCATCCTTGTCTTGTGCCAGTTTTCAAAGGGAATGCTTCCAGGTTTTAACCATTCAGTGTGATGTTGGCTGTGGGTTTGTCATAAACAGCTCTTATTATTTTGAGATACATTCCGTCAAAACCTAGTTTATAGAGAGTTTTTAGCATGAAGGGGTGTTGAATTTTATCGAAGTCCTTTTCTGCATCTATTGAGATCATCATGTGGTTGGTTGTCATTGGTTCTGCTTATTTGATGAATTATACTTATTGATTTGCATATGTTGAACCTGCCTTGCATCCCAGGGATGAAGCCAACTTGATCATGGTGGATAAGCTTTTTGATGTGTTGCTGGATTCAGTTTGCCAGTATTTTTTTGAGGATTTTCACATCGATGTTCATCAGGGATATTGGCCTGAAATTTTCTTTTTTTGTTGTGTCTCTGCCAGGTTTTGATATCGAGATGATGCTGGCTTCATAAAATGAGTGAGGGAGGAGTCCCTCTTTTTCTATTGTTTGGAACAGTTTCACAAAGAATGGTACCAGCTCCTCTTTGTACCTCTGGTAGAATTTGGCTGTGAATCTGTCTGGTCCGGGGTTTTTTTTAGTTGGAAGGCTATTAATTACTGCCTCAATTTCAGACCTTGTTATTGGTCTATTCAGGGACTCGACTTCCTCCTGGTTTAGACCTGGGAGGGTGTATGTGTCCAGGAATTTATTCATTTCTTCTAGATGTTCTAGTTTATTTGCATAGAAGTGTTTATAGTATTCTTCGATGGTAGTTTGTATGTCTGTGGAATCAGTGGTGATATCCCCTTTATCATTTTTTATTGTGTCTCTTTTATTCTTCTTTCCTTTCTTCTTTATTATTCTGGCTAGCAGTCTATTTTGTTAATCATTTCAGAAAACCAGCTCGTGGATTCATTGATTTTTTGAAGGGTTTTTCGTGTTTCTATCTCCTTCAGTTCTGATCTTAGTTATTCCTTGTCTTCTGCTAGGTTTTGAATTTGTTTGCTCTTGCTTCTCTAGTTCTTTTAATTGTGATGTTAGGGTGACGATTGTAGATCTTTCCTGCTTTCTCCTGTTGGCATTTAGTGCTATAAATTTCCCTCTAAACATTGCTTTAGCTGTGTCCTGGAGATTCTGGTACGTTGTGTCTTTGTTCTCATTGGTTTCAAATAACTTATTTATTTCTGCCTTAATTTCGTTATTTACCCAGTAGTCATTCAGGAGCAAGTTGTTTAGTTTCCATGAGTTTTGCAGTTTTGAGTGAGTTTCTTAACCTGAGTTCTAATTTGATTGCACTGTGGTCTGAGAGACGGTCTGTTATGATTTCCATTCTTTTGCATTTGCTGAGGAGTGTTTTACATCAAATTAAGTTGTCAATTTTAGAATAAGTGTGATGTGGTGCTGAAAAGAGTGTATATTCTGTTCATTTGGGGTGGAGAGTTCTTTAGATGTCTATTAGGTCTGCTTGGTCCAGAGCTGAGTTCAGCTCCTGAATATCCTTGTTAATTTTCTGTCTCATTGATCTGTCTAATATTTACAGTGGGGAGTTAACATATTCTACTATTATTGTGTGAGAGTCTAAGTCTCTTTGTAGGTCTCTAAGAACTTGCTTTACGAATCTGGGTGCTCCTGTATTGGGTGCATATATATTTAGGATAGTTAGCTCTTCTCGTTGCATTGATCCTTTTACCATTATGTAATTCCCTTCTTTGTCTTTTTGATCTTTGTTGGTTTAAAGTCTGTTTTATCAGAGACTAGGGTTGCAACTCCTGCTTTTTTTTTCACTTTCCATTTGCTTGGTAAATATTCCTCCATCCCTTTATTTTGAACCTATGTGTGTCTTTGCACATAAGATGGGTCTCCTGAAAACAGCACACCGATGGCTTGACCCTTTATCCAACTTGCCAGTCTGTGTCTTTTAATTGGGGCATTTAGCCTATTCACATTCAAGGTTAAAATTGTTATGTGTGAATTTGATTCTGTCATTATGATGCTAGCTGGTTATTTTGCCCATTAGTTGATGCAGTTTCTTCACAGTGTCGACAGTCTTTACAATTTGGTATGTTTTTGCAGTGGCTGGTACCGGTTTTTTCTTTCCATATTTATGGCTTCTTCCAGGAGCCCTTGTAAGGCAGGCCTGGTGGTGACGAAAACTCAGTATTTGCTTGTCTGTAAAGGATTTTATTTCTCCTTCACTTGTGAAACTTAGTTTGGTTGGATATTAAATTCTGGGTTGAAAATTCTTTTCTTTAAGTACGTTGAATGTTGGTCCCCACTCTCTTCTGGCTTGTAGGGTTTCTGCAGAGAGATCCGCTGTTAGTCTGATGGCCTTCCCTTTGTGGGTAACCCAACCTTTCTCTCTTGCTGCCCTTAACATTTTTTCCTTCATTTCAACCTTGGTGAATCTGACAACTATGTGTCTTGGGGTTGCTCTTCTCGAGGGGTATTTTTGTGATATTCTCTGTATTTCCTGAATTTGAATGTTGCCTGTCTTGCTAGGTTGGGGATGTTCTCCTGGATAATACCCTGAAGAGTGTTTTCCAACTTGGTTCCATTCTCCCTGTCACTTTCAGGTACACCAGTCAAATGTAGGTTTGGTCTTTTCACATAGTTTCATATTCTGGGAGGCTTTGTTCGCTCCTTTTCATTCTTTTTTCTCTATTCTTGTCTTCATACTTTATTTCATTAAATTGATCTTCAATCTCTGATATTCTTTCTTCCACTTGATCATTTCAGCTATTGATACTTGTGTATGCTTCATGAAGTTCTCATGCTGTGTTTCTCAGCTCCATAGAGTCAGTTATGTTCTTCTCTAAACTGGTTATTCCAGTTAGCACTTCCTCTAACCTTTTTTCAAGGTTCTTAGCTTCCTTGCCTTGGGTTAGAACATGCTCCCTCAGCTTGGAGGAGTTTGTTATTACCCACTTTCTGAAGCCTACTTCTGTCAATTCATCAGACTCATTCTCTGTCCAGTTTTGTTCCCTTTCTGGTGAAGATTTGTGATCCTTTGGAAGAGAAGAGGTATTCTGGTTTTTGGAATTTTCAGCCTTTTTGCGCTGGTTTTTCCCCATCTTCATGGATTTACCTACCTTTGGTCTTTAATGTTGGTGACCTTCAGATGGGGCTTTTGTGTGGACCTCCTTTTTGTTGATATTGATGCTATTCCTTTCTGTTTGTTAGTTTTCCTTCTAACAGTCAGGTCCCTCTGCTGCAGATCTGCTGGAGTTTGCTGGAGGTCCACTCCAGACCCTATTTGCCTGGGTATCACCAGCAGATTCTGCAGAACAGCAAAGATTGCAGCTTGTTTCTTTCTCTGGAATCTTTGTCTCAGAGGGGTACCCGCCAGATGCCAGCCAGAGCTCTCCTGTTTGAGGTGCCTGTCAACCCCTGCTGGGAGTTGTCTTCCAGCTGCTGAAGCTGCACCCACAGCCACCCCTTTCCCCAGGTGCTGTGTCCCAAGGATTTGGGAGTTTTATCTATAAGCCCCTGACTGGAGCTGCTACCTTTCTTTCAGAGATACCCTGCCCAGAGAGGAGTAATCTAGAGAGGCAGTCTGGCTACAACAGTTTTGTTGAGCTGCAGTAGGCCCTGCACAGTTCAGTGGTTTTGTTTACTCTGTGAGGGGAAAACCACCTACTCAAGCCTCAGTAATGGCAGACATCTCTCCCCCCACCAAGCTCAAGCATCCCAGGTCGACTTCAGACTGCTGTGCTGGCAGCGAGAATTTCAAGCCAGTGAATCTTAGCTTGCTGGGCTCTATGGGGGTGGGATTCACTGAGCTAGACCACTTAGCTCCCTGGCTTCATTCCCCTTTCCGGGGGAGTGAACGGTTCTGTCTCGTTGGCATTCCAGGTACCACTGGGATATGAAAAAAAACTCCTGCAGCTAGTTCAGTGTCTGCCCAAATGGCCGCCCAGTTTTGTGGTTGAAACCCAGGGCCCTGGTGGTGTGGACACCCAAAGGAATCTCCTAGTCTGTGGGTTGCGAAGACTGTGAGAAAAGCATAGTATCTGGGCCAGAATGCACCGTCCCTCATAGCACAGTCCCTCACGGCTTCCCTTGGCTAGGGGAGGGAGTTCCCCGAAACCTTGTGCTTCCCAGGTGAGGTGACACCCCACCCTGCTTCGGCTTGCCCTCCATGGGCTGCACCACTGTCTAACCAGTCTCAATGAGATAAGCCAGGTACCTCATTTGGAAGAGCAGAAATCACCTGCCTTCTGTGTGGATCTCGCTGGGAGCTGCAGACCGGAGCTGTTCTTATTCTGTCGTCTTGCCACCCACCTTAAGTCCAAATCTTTTATAATGGGGAGTAAGCCTGTTGGGCCTTGCTCTGGAAGCAGGCACTTTTACAGTGTTTGTTTACAGTGGAGAGTAAACAAATTTTACTTTGCTCGAGATAAAGACACGGTCACTACCTTCTAAGGCTATTCACTATACAGACATCCTTGAAAAAATAATCTGGAAAAAAACTAGTCAGTATCTCTGAGCATAAGATGTGCAGAAACTTAAAGGACCCATGGAGAATTGTCTCCCAACACTAACTGCCAGTGAAACTCCACCCAAAGATATGTGGTTCATGATTCTTTCTTTAAATATTTCCAACTGAAGCTTAGCACAGCTCTAACCTTCTCAAAATTCATGTTTTCCACTCCAATCCCAAATTTCCCCTTTTTTCTTTTCTTCTTCTTCTTTTTTTTTTTTTTTAATTATTATACTTTAAGTTCTAGGGTACATGTGCATAACGTGCAGGTTTGTTACATATGTATAGATGTGCCATGTTGGTGTGCTGCACCCATCAACTCGTCAGCACCCATCAATTCATCATTTATATCAGGTATAACTCCCCAATGCAATCCCTCCCCCCCCCTCCCCAGGATAGGCCCCAGTGTGTGATGTTCCCCTTCCCGAGTCCAAGTGAGCTCATTGTTCAGTTCCCACCTATGAGTGAGAACATGCGGTGTTTGGTTTTCTCTTCTTGTGATAGTTTGCTAAGAATGATGGTTTCCAGCTGCATCCATGTCCCTACAAAGGACGCAAACTCATCCTTTTTGATGGCTGCATAGTATTCCATGGTGTATATGTGCCACATTTTCTTAATCCAGTCTGTCACTAATGGACATTTGGGTTGATTCCAAGTCTTTGCTATTGTGAATAGTGCCGCAATAAACATACGTGTGCATGTGTCTTTGTAGTAGCATAATTTATAATCCTTTGGGTATATACCCAGTAGTGGGATGGCTGGGTCATATGGTACATCTAGTTCTAGATCCTTGAGGAATTGCCATACTCTTTTCCATAATGGTTGAACTAGTTTACAATCCCACCAACAGCGTAAAAGTGTTCCTATTTCTCCACATCCTCTCCAGCACCTATTATTTCCTGACTTTTTAATGATTGCCATTCTAACTGGTGTGAGATGGTATCTCATTGTGGTTTTGATTTGCATTTCTCTGATGGCCAGTGATGACGAGCATTTTTTCATGTGTCTGTTGGCTGTATGAATGTCTTCTTTTGAGAAATGTCTGTTCATATCCTTTGCCCACTTTTGGATGGGGTTGTTTGTTTTTTTCTTGTAAATTTGTTTGAGTTCTTTGTAGGTTCTGGATATCAGCCCTTTGTCAGATGAGTAGATTGCAAAAATTTTCTCCCATTCTGTAGGTTGCCTGTTCACTCTGATGGTAGTTTCTTTTGCTGTGCAGAAGCTCTTTAGTTTAATTAGATCCCATTTGTCAATTTTGCCTTTTGTTGCCATTGCTTTTGGTGTTTTAGACATGAAGTCCTTACCCATGCCTATGTCCTGAATGGTATTACCTAGGTTTTCTTCTAGGGTTTTTATGGTATTAGGTCTAACATTTAAGTCTCTAATCCATCTTGAATTAATTTTCGTATAAGGAGTAAGGAAAGGATCCAGTTTCAGCTTTCTACTTATGGCTAGCCAATTTTCCCAGCACCATTTATTAAACAGGGAATCCTTTTCCCATTTCTTGTTTCTCTCAGGTTTGTCAAAGATCAGATGGCGTAGACGTGTGGTATTATTTCTGGGGACTCTGTTCTGTTCCATTGGTCTATATCTCTGTTTTGGTACCAGTACCATGCTGTTTTGGTTACTGTAGCCTTGTAGTATAGTTTGAAGTCAGGTAGCGTGATGCCTCCAGCTTTGTTCTTTTGACTTAGGATTGTCTTGGCAATGCAGGCTCTTTTTTGGTTCCATATGTACTTTAAAGCAGTCTTTTCCAATTCTGTGAAGAAACTCATTGGTAGCTTAATGGGGATGGCATTGAATCTATAAATAACCTTGGGCAGTATGGCCATTTTCACGATATTGATTCTTCCTATCCATGAGCATGATATGTTCTTCCATTTGTTTGTGTCCTCTTTTATTTCACTGAGCAGTGGTTTGTAGTTCTCCTTGAAGAGGTCCTTTACATCCCTTGTGAGTTGGATTCCTAGGTATTTTATTCTCTTTGAAATAATTGTGAATGGAAGTTCATTCATGATTTGGCTCTCTGTTTGTCTGTTACTGGTGTATAAGAATGCTTGTGATTTTTGCACATTAATTTTGTGTCCTGAGACTTTGCTGAAGTTGCTTATCAGCTTAAGGAGATTTTGGACTGAGACAGTGGGGTTTTCTAAATATACAATCATGTCATCCGCAAACAGGGACAATTTGACTTCCTCTTTTCCTAACTGAATACCCTTTATTTCTTTCTCTTGCCTGATTGCCCTAGCCAGAACTTCCAACACTATGTTGAATAGGAGTGGTGAGAGAGGGCATCCCTGTCTTGTGCCAGTTTTCAAAGGGAATTTTTCCAGTTTTTGCCCATTCAGTATGATATTAGCTGTGGGTTTGTCATAAATAGCTCTTATTATTTTGAGGTACGTTCCATCAATACCGAATTTGTTGAGCGTTTTTAGCATGAAGGGCTGTTGAATTTTGTCAAAAGCTTTTTCTGCATCTATTGAGATAATCATGTGGTTCTTGTCTTTGGTTCTGTTTATATGCTGGATTACGTTGATTGATTTGCGAATGTTGAACCAGCCTTGCATCCCAGGGATGAAGCCCACTTGATCATGGTGGATAAGCTTTTTGATGTGCTGCTGAATCCGGTTTGCCAGTATTTTATTGAGGATTTTTGCATCGATGTTCATCAGGGAGATTGGTCTAAAATTCTCTTTTTTTGTTGTGTCTCTGCCAGGCTTTGGTATCAGGATGATGTTGGCCTCATAAAATGAGTTAGGGAGGATCCCTCTTTTTCTATTGATTGGAATAGTTTCAGAAGGAATGGTACCAGCTCCTCCTTGTACCTCTGGTAGAATTCAGCTGTGAATCCATCTGGTCCTGGGCTTTTTTTGGTGGGTAGGCTATTAATTGTTGCCTCAATTTCAGAGGCTGCTATTGGTCTATTCAGGGATTCAACTTCTTCCTGGTTTAGTCTTGGAAGAGTGTACGTGTCCAGGAAATTATCCATTTCTTCTAGATTTTCTAGTTGATTTGCGTAGAGGTGTTTATAGTATTCTCTGATGGTAGTTTGTATTTCTGTGGGGTCGGTGGTGATATCCCCTTTATCATTTTTTATTGCGTCTATTTGATTCCTCTCTCTTTTCTTCTTTATTAATCTTGCTAGCGGTCTGTCAATTTTGTTGATCTTTTCAAAAAACCAACTCCTGGATTCATTGATTTTTTGGAGGGTTTTTTGTGTCTCTATCTCCTTCAGTTCTGCTCTGATCTTAGTTATTTCTTGCCTTCTGCTAGCTTTTGAATGTGTTTGCTCTTGCTTCTCTAGTTCTTTTAATTGTGATGTTAGAGTGTCAATTTTAGATCTTTCCTGCTTTCTCTTGTGGGCACTTAGTGCTATAAATTTCCCTCTACACACTGCTTTAAATGTGTCCCAGAGATTCTGGTATGTTGTATCTTTGTTCTCATTGGATTCAAAGAACATCTTTATTTCTGCTTTCATTTCGTTATGTACCCAGTAGTCATTCAGGAGCAGGTTGTTCAGTTTCCATGTAGTTGAGCGGTTTTGATTGAGTTTCTTGGTCCTGAGTTCTAGTTTGATTGCACTGTGGTCAGAGAGACAGTTTGTTATAATTTCTGTTCTTTTACATTTGCTGAGGAGTGCTTTACTTCCAATTATGTGGTCAATTTTGGAGTAAGTGTGATGTGGTGCTGAGAAGAATGTATATTCTGCTGACTTGGGGTGGAGAGTTCTATAGATGTCTATTAGGTCCGCTTGGTGCAGAGATGAGTTCAATTCCTGGATATCCTTGTTAACTTTCTGTCTCGTTGATCTGTCTAATGTTGACAGTGGAGTGTTGAAGTCTCCCATTATTATTGTATGGGAGTCTAAGTCTCTTTGTAAGTCTCTAAGGACTTGCTTTATGAATCTGGGTGCTCCTGTATTAGGTGCATATATATTTAGGATAGTTAGCTCTTCCTGTTGGATTGATCCCTTTACCATTATGTAATGGCCTTCTTTGTCTCTTTTGATCTTTGATGGTTTAAAGTCTGTTTTATCAGAGACTAGGATTGCAACCCCTGCTTTTTTTTGTTCTCCATTTGCTTGGTAGATCTTCCTCCATCCCTTTATTTTGAGCCTATGTATGTCTCTGCATGTGAGATGGGTCTCCTGAAGACAGCAGACTGATGGGTCTTGACTCTTTATCCAGTTTGCCAGTCTGTGTCTTTTAATTGGAGCATTTAGTCCATTTACATTTAAGGTTAATATTGTTATGTGTGAACTTGATCCTGCCATTATGATATTAACTGGTTATTTTGCTCATTAGTTGATGCAGTTTCTTCCTAGCCTCGATGGTCTTTACATTTTGGCATGTTTTTGCAATGGCTGGTACCGGTTGTTCCTTTCCATGTTTAGGGCTTCCTTCAGGGTCTCTTGTAAGGCAGGCCTGGTGGTGACAAAATCTCTAAGCATTTGCTTATCTGTAAAGAATTTTATTTCTCCTTCACTTATGAAACTTAGTTTGGCTGGATATGAAATTCTGGGTTTAAAATTCTTTTCTTTAAGAACGTTGAATATTGGCCCCCACTCTCTTCTGGCTTGTAGAGTTTCTGCCGAGAGATCTGCTGTCAGTCTGATGGGCTTCCCTTTGTGGGTAACCCGACCTTTCTCTCTGGCTGCCCTTAAGATTTTTTCCTTCATTTCAACTTTGGTGAATCTGGCAATTATGTGTCTTGGAGTTGCTCTTCTGGAGGAGTATCTTTGTGGCGTTCTCTGTATTTCCTGAATTTGAATGTTGGCCTGCCCTGCTAGGTTGGGAAAGTTCTCCTGGATGATATCCTGTAGAGTGTTTTCCAACTTGGTTCCATTTTCCCCCTCACTTTCAGGCACCCCAATCAGACGTAGATTTGGTCTTTTGACATAATCCCATACTTCTTGCAGGCTTTGTTCATTTCTTTTTCTTCTTTTTTCTTTTGGTTTCTCTTCTCGCTTCATTTCATTCATTTGATCCTCCATCGCTGATACTCTTTCTTCCAGTTGATCGAGTCGGTTACTGAAGCTTGTGCATTTGTCCCGTATTTCTCGTGTCATGGTTTTCATCTCTGTCATTTCGTTTATGACCTTCTCTGCATTAATTAGTCTAGCTGTCAATTCTTCCACTCTTTTTTCAAGATTTTTAGTTTCTTTGTGCTGGGTATGTAATTCCTCCTTTAGCTCTGAGAGGTTTGATGGACTGAAGCCTTCTTCTCTCATCTCATCAAAATCATTCTCTGACCAGCTTTGATCCGTTGCTGGCGATGGGCTGTGCTCCTTTGCAGGAGGAGATGCGCTCTTATTTTTTGAATTTCCAGCTTTTCTGCCCTGCTTTTTCCCCATCTTTGTGGTTTTATCTGTCTCTGGTCTTTGATGATGGTGACGTACTGATGGGGTTTTGGTATAGGTGTCCTTCCTGTTTGATAGTTTTCCTTCTGACAGTCAGGACCCTGAGCTATAGGTCTGTTGGAGATTGCTTGAGGTCCACTCCAGACCCTGTTTGCCTGGGTATCAGCAGCAGAGGTTGCAGAAGATAGAATATTGCTGAACAGCGAGTGCACCTGTCTGATCCTTGCTTTGGAAGCTTCCTCTCAGGGGTGTACTCCACCCTGTGAGGTGTGGGGTATCAGACTGCCCCTAGTGGGAGATGTCTCCCAGTTAGGCTACTCAGGGGTCAGGGACCCACTTGAGCAGGCAGACTGCCCCTTCTCAGATCTCAACCTCCATGTTGGGAGATCCACTGCTCTCTTCAAAGCTGTCAGACAGAGTCATTCGCGTCTGCACAGGCTTCGGCTCCTTTAGCTGAGCTCTGTCCCCAGAGGCGGAGTCTACAGAGACAGGCAGGTTTCCTTGAGCTGCTGTGAGCTCCACCCAGTTCGAGCTTCCCAGCGGCTTTATTTACCTACTTAAGCCTCAGCGATGGCGGGCGCCCCTCCCCCAGCCTCGCTGCTGCCTTGCGGTTAGATTGCCGCAGACTGCTGTGTTAGCAAGGAGGGAGGCTCCGTGGGCGTGGGACCCTCCCGGCCAGGTGTGGGATATAATCTCCGGTGTGCTGGTGTTACAGCGCAGTATTGGGGTGGGAGTTATCCGATTTTCCAGGTGTTGTGTGTCTCAGTTCCCCTGGCTAGGAAAAGGGACTCCCTTCCCCCTCGCGCTTCCCAGGTGAGGCGATGCCTCGCCCTGCTTCAGCTCTCACTGGTCAGGCTGCAGCAGCTGACCCGCACGGATTGTCCGGCACTCCCGAGTGAGATGACCCCAGTACCTCAGTTGAAAATGCAGAAATCACCGGTCTTCTGTGTCGCTCGCGCTGGGAGATGGAGACTGAAGCTGTTCCTATTCGGCCATCTTGCTCCGCCCCAGCTTTTGGTTTTTTAAAAAATAAATAATTAATTAATTTTTAAGAGATACGGTCTCTCTCACTCAATCTGTATTGAGTGAGAACCCCCCCCCCTTTTTTTTTTTTGCTCCCCAGCAGTTTCTGCATATTGAGCCCAGTCCTCACTCTTATTTTTGCTCTGGTGGCTGAACTACTTGCTCGTAGCCCCAGATCTTAGATTTGCCTCTGACTCATGTGTCTAGCTCATATCCTCCAGCAGGTTGCTCCCATAGATAATGTACCAGTAACAACTGCCTTATCTAACTAGTACTGGGACTCTGTTACTGCCCTTGTAAGGAGGCCTCTCCCCTCAGAGAGCACACAGTGACTATGAAACTGATAGTTTCTATGGCTAGGTAGGACAATCTATAGGTGATGAAAATCATTACAGGCAACTGGGTTTGGGTTCAGCCTGCCTTAGCTTTTCTCTTTGTTTTTTAATGTGTTTTCTGGGGAAGGAGGGGACTCATTCTGTTTATGTGCAATTTTAGTTAATGCTGTTTGGAAAAGTCTTTCAGTCTGTAAACCCAATATGTTGCCATAGAAACAGTTCTCCATCTGAAATACATCCAATCAATTCTAAAATTATCATTCAGAAAACCTTCATAAATTAGAAGTAATCCAACAGATACCCAGAATGTCAGCATTTAGGTAATGAGCTGCATTTTCTCATTTTATTTAATTATTTTAAAATCAAGAAATCAACAGCAAAGAATCCAACTTAGATACACAGGTGCTCCCTGACTCGTGATACAGTTCCATTCCAATAAACCCATCATAAGTTGAAAATACATTAAATTGAAAATGCATTTAATACATTTAAGCTACAGAACATCATAGGTTAGCCTGGCCTAATGTAAATGTGCTCTGAACACTTTCATTAGCCTAACATGGGGCAAAATCATCTAAAACAAAGCCTATTTTACGATGAAGTGTTGAATATCTCATGTAATTTATTGAATACTGTATTGAAAGTGAAAAAATAGAATAGTTATATGATACACAAAGTACAGTTTCTGCCGAATGTATATTATTTTTCTACCATCATAAAGTCAAAAAAAGTCTACGTCAAACCATTGTAAGCCAAGGACCATCTGTACATGGAAATAGAAAGATATTCAAGCTAGGAAAATTCTTCATTGATTCTTTTATTCTGGAAGCAACATACGCAATTTAGAAAAGACGAGGTTGTTTCCTTTTTTAATTTTTTAAACTTTATTTTAGGTTCAAGGGTACCTAGGTGTTCAGGTTTGTTATATAGGCAAACTGCATGTCACAGGGGTTTGGTGCACAGATTATTTTGTCTCCCAGGTAGTAAGTATAGTATTCAACAGATATTTTTTTCTGATCCTCTTCCTCCTCCCACTCTTTGCCCTCAAGTAGGCCCTGGTGTATGTTGCTCCCTGCTTTGTGTCCATGTGTTTTCATTGTTTAGCTTCCACTTACAAATGAGAATGCGCAGTATTTGATTTTCTGTTCTTGCATTAGTTTGCTAAAGATAATGGCCTCCAGCTCCATCCATGTCCTGCAAAGGACATGATCTCCTTTCTTATGGCTGTGTGGTATTCCATGGTGTATGTGTACCACATTTTTTAAATCCAGTCTACAGTTGATGAGCATTTAGGTTGATTCCATGTCTTTGCTATTGTGAATAGTGCTATGATGAACATATGCATGCATTTGTCCTTATGGTAGAAGGATTTATATCCCTTTGGGTACTCACCCAATAATGGGATTGCTGGGTCAAATGGTAATTCTGTTTTAAGTTCTTTGAGGAATCACCACACTGCTTTCTACAATGGCTGAACTAATTTACACCCCCACCAACAGTGTATAAGAGTATCCTTTTCTCTGCAATCTCATCAGCATCTGCTTTTTTTTAAAATCATAGCCACTCTGATTAGTATGAGGTAGTACCTCATTGTGGTTTTGATTTCCATTTCTCTAATGATTAGTGATGTTGAGATTTTTTTCATATGCTTGTTTGTTGCATGTGTGTCTTCTTTTGAAAAGGTTCTACTGGGGTTTTTTCTTTCTAATGGGGTTGTTTTTTGCTTGTAAATTTGTATAAATTCCAAATAGATTCTGGATATTAGACTTTTGTTGGATGCATACTTTGCAAATATTTTCTATCACTCTGTAGGTTGTTTACTCTGTTGATAATTTCTTTTGTTCTGCAGAAGCTCTTTGGTTTAATTTGGTCCCACTTGTTAATTGTTTTTGCAACAGCTGCTGTTGGTGTTTTCAGCATGAATCTTTGCCAGGTCCTATGTCCAGAATGGTATATCTTAGGTTATTGTTCAGGGTTTTTATAGTTTTAGGTTTTACATTTAAGTCTTTAATTCATCTTGAGTTGATTTTTGTATATGGTTTAAGGAAGGGGTCTAGTTTCAGTCTTCAGCATATGGCTAGTCAGTTATCCCAGCATCATATATTGATGGGAAGTCCTTTCCCCATTGCTTGTTTTTGTCAGCTTGGTTAAAGATCAGGTGGTTGTAGGTGTGCAGAATCATTTCTGGGCTCTCTATTCTGCTCCATTGGTCTATGTAACTGTTTTTGTACCAGTACCATGCTGTTTTAGTTATTGTAGCCTTGTAGTATAGTTTGAAGTTGGGTAATGGGATGCCTCCAGCCTTGTTCTTTTTGCTTAGAATTGCCTTGGCTAGGCTGGGTGTGGTGGCTCATGCCTGTAATCCCAGCACTTTGGGAGGCTGATGCAGGCAGATCATGAGGTCAGGAGTTCAAGACCAACCTGACCAACATAGTGAAACCCCATCTCTACTAAAAATACAAAAATTAGCCAGGCATGGTGGCTCACACCTGTAGTCCTAGCTACTAAGGAGGCTGAGGCAGGAGTATCATTTTAACCTGGGAGGCACAGGTTGCAGTAAGGCAAGACTGTACCACTGCACTCCAGCCTGGGTGACAAAGTAAGACTCTGTCTCAAAAAAAAAAAAAAAAAAAAAAAAAAAAAGAATCGCCTTGGCTATTTTGGCTCTTTTTTGTTTCATTATGAATTTTAAAATAGTTTTTTCTAATTCTGTGAAGAATGTCATTGATAGTTTGATACGGAAAGCACTGAATCTATAAATTGCTTTGGGCAGTATGGTCATTTTAACAATATTGAGTCTTTCTATCTGTATTAGCTTATTCTCACACTGCTATAAAGAACTGCTGGAGACTGGGTAATTTATAAAGGAAAGAGGTTTAATTGACTCACAGTTCCACATGGCTGGAGAGGCCTTAGGAAACTTAAAATCATGGCGGAAGGGAAAGCAAACATGTTTTTCACATGGTGGTAGGAAAAAGAAGTGCAGAGCGAAGGGGGGAAAAGCCCATTATAAAACTGTCAGATCTCACGAGAACACACTTACTGTCATGAGAACAGCATGAGGGAACCACTTCCCCATGATCTAGTCACCTCCCACAAGATCCCTCCCCTAACATGTGGGGATTACAATTTAGATTGTAGTTCAAGATGAGATTTTGAATGGGGTCACAGACAAACCATACCATTTTGTGCCTGGCCCTTCCCAAATCTCATGTCCTCACATTTCAAAAAATAATCATGCCTTTCCAATAGTTCCCCAAAGTCTTAACTCATTCCAGCATTAGCCCAAAAGTTCAAGTCCAAAGTCTCATCTGAGACAAGTCAAGTCCCTTCCACCTATGAGCGTATAAAATCGAAAGTTAGTTACTTCCTAAATACAGTGGGGGTACAGGCATTGGTTAAATACACCCATTCCAAGTGGGAGAAATTAGACAAAATAAGGGGCTACAGGCCCCATGCAAGTCCAAAATCCAATAAGGCAGCCACTAAACCTTAAAGTTCCAAAATGATCTCCTTTGACTCTATGCCTCACATTCAGGTCACTGATGTAAGAGATGGGCTCCCATGCCTTGGGTAGATCCATCCCTGTGGCTTTGCAGAGTACAACCTGCCTCCTGGCTGCTTTCATGAGCTGGTGTTGAGTGCCTGCAGCTTTTCCAGGCACATGGTGCAAGTTGTTGGATCTACCATCCTGGGATCTGGAAGACAGTGGCCCTCTTCTCACAGCTACATTAGGCAGTGCCCCAGTGGGGACTCTGTGTAGGGTCTCAGATCCCACATTTCCTTTCCACACTGCCCAAGTAGAGGTTCTCCATGAGGACTTTGCCTCTACAGCAAACTTCTGCCTGGACACCCAGGTGTTTCCATACATCCTCTGAAATCTAGGTGAAGATTCCAAAACCTCACTTTTTGACTTCTGTGTGCCAACAGGCTCACCACCACTTGGAAGCTACCAAGGCCTGGGTTTGCACTCTTTGAAGCAATGGCCTGATTGTACCTTGGCCCTTTTATGCATGGCTGGAGCAGCTGGAACTCAGGGCACCAAGTCCCAAGGCTGCACACAGCAATGGGGCCCTCAACCTGGCCCACGAAATCATTTTTCCTTCCTAGGCCTCCAGCTGCTGTAAAGGTCTGTGACATGCCCTGGAGACATTTTCCCCATTGTGTTGGGTGATCAATATTTGGCTCCTCATTACTGATGCAAATTTCTGCAGTCAGATTTCATTTCTCCCCTCAAAAGTGGGTTTTTCTTTTCTACTGCAGCCTCAGGCTACAAATTTTCCAAACTTTTATGCTCTGTCACCTCTTTAATGCTTTGCTGCTTAGAAGTTTCTTCTGCTACATACCCTAAATCATTTCCCTCAAGTTCAAAGTTCCACAGATCCCTAGGGCAATGGCAAAATGCCACCAGTCTCTTTGCTAAAGCACACCAAGAGTGACCTTTACTCAAGTTCCCAAGAAGTTCCTCATCTCCATCTGAGACCACCTCAGCCTGAACTTTATTGTCCATATCACTAACAGCATTTTGACCAAAACCATTCAATAAGTTTTTAGGAAGATCCAAACTTTCCTACATCTTTCTGTCTTCTTTTGAGCCCTTCTAACTTTTCCAATCTCTGTCTGTTATCCAGTTCTAAAATTTCTTCCACATTTTGGGTTATCTTTACGGCAGCACCCCACTCTGAGCTACCAATTTACTGTATTAGTCCATTTTCATGCTGCTATAAAGAACTCCCTATGACTGGGTAATTTATTAAGGAAAGAGGTTTAATTAACTCACAATTCTGCGTGGCTGGGGAGGCCTCAAGAAACTTACAATCATGGCAGAAGGAGAAGCAAACACTTCCTTCTTCACATGGCAGCAGGAGAGAGAAGTGCAGAGTGAAGTGGGGAAAAGTCCCTTATAAAACGATCAGATCTCGTGAGAACTCACTCACTATCATGAGAACAGCATCAGGGAACCACATCCATGATGTGGTTCACCTCCCATAAGGGTCCCTCCCCCGACATATAGGGGTTACAATTCGGATTACTATTCAAGATGAGATTTTGGGTGGGGACACAGCCAAACCATATCACTATCCATGAACATGGAGTATTTTTTCATTCATTTGTGTCATTTCTTATTTCTTTGAGCAGTGTTTGTAATTCTTCCCTTGAAGATCTTTCACCTCCCTGGTTAGCTGTATTACTAGGTATTTTATTCTTTTTGTGGCAATTATAAAGGGGATTGCTTTCCTGATTTGGTTCTTGGTTTGGATGTTATTGGTGTATGGGAATGTACTGACCTTTGTACATTGATTTTATACCCTGAAACTGTGCTGAAGTTGTTTTGAAGATCAAGGAGCTTTTGGGTAGAGACTAGAGGCTTTTTGAGATATAAAATCATATTGTCTGTAAACAGAGATAGCTTGACTTCCTCTATTCCTATCTGGACACCTTTTATATCTTTTTCCTGACTAATTGCTCTGGCCAGAACTTCCAGTACTATGTTGAGTAAGAGTGGTGAAAGAGAACATCCTTGTCTTGTTCCAGTTTTCAAAAGGAATGCTTCCAGTTTTTGCCCATTCAGTATGATGTTGGTTGGGGGTTTGCTATAGATGGCTCTTAGCATTTTGAAGTATGTTCCTTCAACACCTAGTTTATTGAGAGTTTTTAACATGAAGTGCTGTTGGATTTTATCAAAAGTCTTTTCTGCATGTATTAAGATAACCATGGTTTTTGGTTTTTGTTCTGTTTATGTGATTAGTCACATGTACTGGTTTGCATATGTTAATCACCCTTGTGTCCCAGAGATAAAGCCTACTTGATAATGGTGGATTCGGTTTTTGATATGATGCTGGATTCAGTTTTCTAGTGTTTTATTGAGGATTTTTGTATCTATGTTCATCAAGAATATTGGCATGAAGTTTTCTTTTTTTGTTGTGTCTCTGCCAGGTTTTAGTATCAGGATGATGCTGATCTCATAGAATGAGTTGGGGAGGAGTCCTTCATCCTCACTTTTTTGGAATAGTTTCAGTAGGAATGGTACCAGCTCTTCTTTATGCATCTGGTAGAATTTGGCTGTGAATCCTTTGGGTCCTGGACATTTTTTCTTGGTAGGCTTTTTATTACTGCTTCAATTTTGGAACTCATTACTGGTCTGCTCAGGGATTCAATTTCTTCCTGGTTCAGTCTTCAGAGGTTATCTATGTCCAGGAATTTGTCCATTCTTCTATATTTTGCAGTTTGTGTGCATAGAGGTGTTTATAGTGGTCTCTGAAGGTTTTTGTATTTCTGTGGGATAAGTGGTAGCATCCCCTTTGTCATTTCTAATTTTATTTGGATCATCTCTCTTTTTTTCATTATTATTCTAGATATCAGTCTATTTTTCTTATTAATTTTTTCTAAGAACTAACTCCCGGATTCATTGTTCTTTTGTATGGTTTTTCACATTTCCTTCAATTCAGCTCTGATTTTGGTTATTTCTTGTCTTTTGCTAGCTTTGGAGTTGGTTTGCTCTTATTTCTGTAGTTGCACTAGTTGTGATGTTAGGTTGTTAATTTTAGATCTTTCTAACTTTTTGATGTGGGTGTTTAGTGCTATAAACTTCCCTCTTAACACTGCCTTAGCTGTGTCCAAGGGATTCTGGTATGTTGTATCTCTGTTCTCATTTATTTAAAAAATTTATTGATGTCTGACCTAATTTCACTGTTTATCCAAAAGTCAATGAGGAGCAGGTTGTTCAATTTCCATGTAATTGTACAGTTTTGAGTGATTTTCTTAGTACTTATTTCTATTTTTATTGCACTATGGTCTGAGAGTGTGGTTGGTATGATTTTGGATTTTTTTTTTAATTTGCTGAGGATAGTTTTATTTCCAATTGAGTAGTCTATTTTAGAGGATCTGTCATGTGCAGGTGAGAATGTATAGTCTGTTGTTTTTGGGTGGAGAGTTCTGTACATGTCTATTAGGTCGATTTGGTCCAGTTCCAAGTTCACATCCTGAATATCTTTGTTAATTTTCTGCCTTTATGATCTGTCCAATACTGTAAGAAGGGTATTGGAGTCTACCACTATGATAGTCTGTGAATCTAAGTCTCTTCATAGGTCTCTAACAACTTGCTTTATGAATCTGGATGCTTCTGTGTTGGGTGCATATATATTTAGGATAGCTAGGTCTTCTTGCACCCTTTACCATTATGTAATGCCCTTCTTTTCTTTTTTCATCTTTGTTGGTTTAAAGTCTGCTTTGTCTGAAATTAGGATAGCAACTCCTGCTTTTTTTTCTGTTTTCTATTTGCTTAGAAGATTTTTCTCCATCCTTTTATTTTGAGCCTATAGGTGTCTGCATGTGAAATGGGTCTCTTGAAGACAGTATATCATTTGGCTTTGCTTCTTTATCCAGCTTGCCACTCTGTGCCCTTTAAATGAGGCATTTTGCCCATTTACATTCAAGGTCACTATTGATATATGTGAATTTGATCCTATCATTTTGCTGTGAGCTAGTTATTACACAGTCTTGTTTGTGTGGTTGCTTTATAATGTCACTGGTCTGTGTACATAAGTGCATTTTTGTAGTGGCTGGTAGTGGTCTTTTCTTTCCGTATTTATTACTCCTTTTAGGACCTCTCGTAAAGTAGGCCTGGTGGCAACAAATTCCCTCAGCATTTGCTTGTCTGAGAAGAATCTTACTTCTCCTTCACTTATGAAGCTTAGTTTGGCTGGATATCAAATTCTTGATTGAAAATTATTTTATTTAAGAATGCTGAATATAGGCCCCCAATCTCTTCTGGCCTGTAGGGTTTCTGCTGAAAGGTCTGCTGTTAGTCTAACAGGATCCTTTTGGTAGATGACCTGCTCCTTCTCTCTAGTTGCCTTTAACGTTTTTTCTATCATTTCAACCTTGGAGAATCTGATGATTATGTGTCTTGGGGATAGTCTTCTCATGTAGTAGCTCACAGGAGTTTTCTGTGTTTCCTGCATTTGAATGTTGGCCTCTCTAACAAGGTTGGGATATCCTAGCTAGATGATATCCTGAAATATGTCCTCCAAGTTGTGTGCTTTCTTCCCATCTCTTTCAGGGATGCCAGTGAGTCACAGGTTTGGTCTCTTTACATAATCTCATATTACTCAAAGGTTTTGTTCATTCTTTTTATTCTTTTTTCTTTGTTTTTGTCTGACTGAGTTGTTTCAGAGAGCTGATCTTTGAGCACTGAGATTCTTTTCTCAGCTTGGTCTAGTCTTCTGTTAATAATTGTGATTGCATTATGAAATTCTTGTTGTGTGTTTTTCAGCTCTATCTGATCAACTTGGTTATCTTTTATTATGGCCATTTCACCTATCAAGTGAAATGATACGGTTCCTGTATCATTTTATTGTAATCCTTACATTTCTTAGACTGGGTTTTTACTTTTTCCTGAATCTCAATGATCTTTGCTCTAACTCATATTCTAAATTCTATTTCCATCATTTCAGCCATTTCAGCCCAGTTAAGAATGCTTGCTGGAGAACTAGTGAATTCATTTGGAGGAAAGAAGATATTCCAGCTTTTTGAGTTGCCAGAGTTCTTACTCTGGTTCTTTCTCAACTGTGTGCCCTGGTGTTCCTTTAACTGCAATGTATCTTGAGTACAGCCAACAGACTTCTTTTCTGGATGTTTTCAGAGGCCCAAGTCTCTGTGCAGCATCTTTATTTGTAGCTGAATTCTTGTCACTGGTTTCACAAGGGGGTATGTTAGCCAAGTGTTATTGGTGTTGAAGTTTTGGGCTGTGATCCAGTAGGTGGCACTTAAGTGTAATGGCTGGTAGATAGGCTCTTGCTTTGCCACATGGCTCCTCTGTATTTCCTCAGGATTGTAGCTGGGCTCCCTCTCAGCGCTGTGAATGGGTGGCCTCCTCTCCCACTTGAGTGCTGGCTGCATATCTCGGCTTGGCACTCCTGGACTGCACATTACAATTCTGGGGTGAGTTCAAACTTTCTGTTCCCTCTCAAGCTTGGAGGCAGCAGATGAAGGGACCTTAGCAGTGGCTGTGGCAGAGGGTCTTTCACTTGTTTTTTGACAAGAGGCTCACACCTCTTTCTGAGGTGGAGCCACGATCAATCAGTGTGATCAGCCCAGGATGGGTCCACTGCACTTTGGACTCAAGGGCAAGGGGAGGCCCTGCTAGTGATGAGCAGGGAGAGCAGGTGGGTCCTGGAGGGAGACAGACTGGCCTCTTCTCCTTAGGGCAACTTCAGCTTACTGAAGGTGTGATTGAAGCACTCAGGGTCTCTGCTCCTTCCTTAGTCTGAGGGCAGCAAGGGAAGTACCACAGCAGTGGCAGTGGCAAAGGGCCTTTCAGTTACCTCTGGGAGTTCTACCTCAGAGAAACAGAACCACTGCCAATGGGAGTGTTCAGCCAGGGGGTGGGTTGGCTGCACTGCTGGCCTGAATTGGGGGCTCCACTTGGTGAAGAGGAGGGGGTGGAGGGCTCACAGGGAGGAGAGACTGAGCTCTTCTTCTGATGGTGACTGTGGTGCACTGAAAGCGCAGGTGAAGCCCTCAGACTCTTTGTTTCTTCCCCTGATGGAGAGCAGCAGAGGCAGAACCGTTGCTGTGGCAGAGGGGCTGTTGGTTCCCTCTGGGAGCTCCTCCTCTGGGAAACTCAGAGCCACTCTCAGTGGGCATCCTCAGCTGTGGCTGGGGCGACTGATCCTGACCCAGGGGCCCTACCTGGTGAAGAGTTGAGGGTGGGGGTTCACAGAGAAGAGAGACTAGACTCTGTATGGGGGCTGCAGGGTGCGGGAGGCGCCACCACAGGAAGTAAGCCCTTTGTTCCTTCCTTAGCCCAAGGGTGGTTAGGGCGGTACCATTACAGGTGCAATGGTGGAGGGGTTGTGGGTTGACTCTGGGATTTCCTCCTTAGAGAAATGCAGAGCTGCCTCTGACTGAAGTGCCCAGGCATGGCAGAGTAGTTATGCAGAAGTCCCAGTCAGGAGGCCCTGCCTAGTGAGGAGAAGCAGGGACAGGGACCCAGTGAAGAACAGTCCAGATGAGAGATGAAGCCAGCTGGACTTCCTGGGTCAAGTGGGGACTTGAAGAACTTTTCTGTCTTACAAGAGGATTGTAAAATGCACCAAACAGCACTCTGCAGGTAGGATTGTAAAATGCACCAATCAGTGCTCTCTAGCTAGCTAGAGGTTTGTAAAATGCACCAATCAGTGCTCTGTAAAAATGCACCAATCAGCACTCTGCAGCTAGCTAGAGGTTTGTAAAATAGACCAATCAGCACTTGGTAAAATGGACCAATCAGCAGGACATGAGTGGGAACAAATAAGGGAATACAAGCTGGTCACCCCAGCCAGCAGTTCAACCCGGTTGAGTCCCCTTCCACTCTGTAGAAGCTTTGTTCTTTCACTCTTCACCATAAATCTTGCTGCTGCTCACTCTTTGGGTCCATGCCATCTTTAAGAGCTATAACATTCACTGTGAAGGTCCACGGATCCATTCTTGAAGTTAGCAAGTCCACAACCAAACCCACTGGGAGGGACCAACTCCAGACACACAGACGCTTTTCTGTGAAGCAGTTGTGCTATGCTGGGGATCCAAGCCGGTTCCTAATCACCATGCACCCTCCAGCACCTGAAGGCAAGAGCAGCAAGGGCTGTGGGACAGCAAAAATGGCAGCCATCCTCTCTGTCTGGGAGCTCTGTGCCAGGGAAGTACAGAGCTGGTACGAGTCCTGGAGCCCTGGTAGGGGGTGGCTGGAGTCCCAGGTCAGGAGGCCCTGCCCAGTGATGAGAAGCGGTATTGGGGACCCATATGGAAAACAGTCCGGCCACTTTTCCATGTGGCAGCTGCACTGTGTTGGAGTCCATGTTAGTCCCTAATCACCAGGCACTTTCCAGAGCCGGAAGCCAAGAGAAGCGAGGGCTGTGATACAGCCAAGATGGCGGCCTGCCTTGCCCGCTGGGAGCTTCCTCCCAGGAAGTGCAGAAGATTATCTTTCAAATGACTACACGATAGTGACAATGCAAGGTTGGGGAACTGGTTCATTTCAACAGTGTTATACTCCTTAGAAGAGAAGCTTGTAAATATATGTATCTGAAAAAATTTCTAATTTTTAAAGTAGATTTTTAATACACTCTTATATCTCTTGTCTCCTTGAAAATATTTTAACCACTTAGTAGTTCCGAATGGAAAGTTATTAGGTGTTATGTAGCTCTTGCAAAGGAAGTCACAGATCTAAAATAAGGAGATTCCCGCCAGGTGCGGCCTAGGTGGGTGGATCACTTGAGGTCAGGAGTTTGAGACCAGCCTGAACAACATAGTGAAACCCTGTTTCTACCAAAAATACAAAAAATTAGCAGGGCGTGGTGGTGGGTGCCTGTAATTCCAGCTTCTCAGGAGGCTGAGGCCAAAGAATGGTTTGAACCCAAGAGGTGGAGGTTGCAGTGAGCTGAGATCACGTCACTGCACTACAGCTTGGGCAACAAAGTGAGACTCCTTTTCAAAAAAAAAAAATAGTAAATACATAAATAATAAACTAGAGAGGCCAGGCACAGTGGCTCACACCTGTAATCCCAGGACTTTGGGAGGCCAAGGTGGGCAGATCAGGAGGTCAGGAGTTCAAGACCAGCCTGGCCAATATAGTGAAACCCCGTCTCTACTAAAATTACAAAAATTAGTTGGGCATGGTGGCGTGTGCCTCTAGTCCCAGATACTCGAGAGGCTGAGGCAGAAGAATTACTTGAACCCAGGAGGCAGAGGTTGCAGTGAACCGAGAACGCATCACTGCACTCCAGCCTGGGCAACAGAGTGAGGCTGTCTCAACAGTAATAATAATAATAATAATAATAATAATAATAGGCCAGGCACAGTGGCTCACACCTGTAATCCCAACACTTTGGGAGGCCGAGGCGGATGGATCACGAGGTCAGGAGTTCGTGACCAGCCTGGCCAAGATGGTGAAACCCCATCTGTACTAAAAATACAAAAATTAGCTGGGCATGGTGGCGCACACCTATAGTCCCAGCTACTTGGGAGTCTGAGGCATGAGAATCTCTTGAACCCAGGAAGCGGAGGTTGTGGTGAGCCGAGATCACACCATTGCACTCCAGCCTGGGTGACAAGAATGAAACTCTGTCTCAAAATAATAATAATAATAAGAATAATAATAAATAACAATAATAAATAAACTAAGGAGAATCCTCCAAACTAAGGAATGGGATCAGAAATGTTTCTTTCCTGGAATTTATGATAAACATAATAAAACTTTTTTATTTTGGGAAATAAATTCCCAAATTTTTTCCTGGAGTTCACATTATTTCACCAGGAAAATATTAATATAGAATCTTGAGAGCAGTACTCTTCAATACAACTTTCTGTAATGATAGAAGTGCACTGTAATCTGTGCTGTTCAATATGGAACTTACTAGCTACATATGGGTATTGAGCACTTGAATGTAGCTAGTGACTAAAGAACTACATTTATTTAAAATGTTAATTAAATTTAAATTGTAGCATGTGGCTAGTAGCTACCATTTTGAACAATGCAACTTAATAGCCGAATACTCATGGAGTTGGGGTCAAACTGCTGAGGTTCAAACTCTGGTTTCACATTTCACTACTTTGTTGTTATTCTCCTGTTGTTGGGTTGATGTCAAGATTCAGTGTGTTAAATTATATGTTAAGTAAATCTTAGCAATTGTTATTATTATATACCAGTTACACAATTTACCAGCGACATGCTGAAGTTACCTAATCTCACAAAACCAATTTCACCCACTAATAATACTGCTATATGGGATTTTTATAAGAATTAAATAAACTAACGTGTAAAATTGCTTAGTATATGCCCATCATATGGAAGCACTCAATACATGTTAAATGCTATTATTAAATTATTAAAACAATGTTGCAACAAATAAATTTTTGTAACTTGCAGGAAATACCGGGAAAACATAGTGAAGTTACAACGATTTATAAGGTGAGCAAATAATTTTGAGTCAAATCAAATTTGTTCAACAGCAAAATTTTAAATTTTAAACATAGAGTGATTCCACCAAGATTTATAGAACACGTGGGATTCATCTTAACACAGTCTGCCAACTTTTCTTTTTCTCAGCTGAAGCCTTAACAAAAAAAATCTATATGAATATGTATTTACCTTGTCTTTCTTATTATGGTTTTACTCTCTTCTTATTTTCGGTACCTGGTAGCACAGGAAAGTAAGTTAGAACAAATATATCACTGAAAGAAATCCTGTTTCCAATTATTTCAAGATATGCTGAGCCCATCAATGATATACCCAGCTCTAAAAACAACATATTTATAGCCACAATTTTACACATTTCAAATGATTTCTTTATGTGAAATTCAAATAAACTAGTAACTCCTATATACATATTAACTCCTTTTCTATTTATATCTTAAATGTGGTTCCAAATGAAAAACATGTAGAATCTAAGAGTTTGGAGAATTTTTTAACATGTTGTAAAAATGTTTCTGCAAATTTACAGAAATTTATGAAGTCTGGAAAGTCTGAATTAGACTGCTGTTGGTGGTGGCTTAAAACGATTTTATTTTATAAATGGACTTAGTGTGCTCTTTTCATCATTTTTCTGGCATCTTAACAGCAGACAAGGAAAGTTCTTGTTTTTCCAGCAACGTCTGCTTGGTAAAGTCTAAGTAGGTCAGAGGAAGAAGCAAAACGTTTTTATTTCAATGAGAAATTAAAAACTCAGAACCTACTTTATATTTAAAGCTGCTTTCACTGGTGTAGTTGCCTAAAAGCATGCAAGTAGCAGGTCCTTGCTCCCAGAAGCCTGCTCACAGACCATGAAAAGAAAAACCTTCAGGGTTTGAAGTGTAAATTTTCTGGAATATTTTATGCTAAATTGCCAATGTGATATCAAAGACATAGCGAAGTATAGTTACTCCACCATGGCTGCTCCATCAGCAGGCTCCCTTTAATGAGCAGTTAGTTCTAATTAATAGTTCACCTCTGGCAGAAAATGTAATTTGGCTTTGCGTCATTTTCAAGTACAGACTGGAGTAAGAGTAAGGCAGTCAAAGAAAGGAGAGAAATGGTATGAGGGTTGGAATTATAGAGACAGCAGGAAGATGATCACTATCTGGTTTTCCCAAATCTTCACAAATTGGATTACTAGATACTGGCTTGTTTTAAATTCTGGAGCTGTCTCTCAGAAGGGCACAGATTACATTTGTGCTGTGTCCTTCTGCAAGGGATAATTACTCTGTTGATCTGAACTTTCAGCTAACGCCAGTGTCTGATGGTAAAGGTTTCGATAGTAACATTTAAACACTTAGTATGCTAACATGTATAACCCAGCTGGTAACTGAAGTCTCCATATTCCTTGAGTTCTAGCTAGAATTGCCCTAATCTGTGCAAGTCCAAAACCCATCCTAGGACTCTGATGATTTCCACATCTACAAGTGTGTCTTTAATTCACTAGGTATCAATTTTAACAAAAAATCCAAGTCTTTCATCAACTTTCAATTTCCTGCCAAATAAAAGTCCACTCCCAGAGAACACTCATGATTAACAGAACTGACTGAAGTTTCAGTGGTGGGGTACCTATATAAGGAAAGGTCACCTCTCACCTCACTCCACAAACAACTTAAAAATTTTATCATTACCTTCCTGTGCTTTCAAGTCATCTGCAGCTCCTGCCACCAGGCAAGGTAGGCCTATAGGCTCGAGGTGACTAGGGGACACTGACAAAAGAGGCCCTGCCACAGGGTGAGAAGCAAATGACAAGTGGCCCCAGATGAGACTCAGGACTTCCCAACAGCACACTAACCAGTGCCCAAGAGTCTTAAATCTCTGAAGCCTGTGCCTTCAACATGGAATCTGGGCCCAAATTGTTTGTGGAAGATTACAGTGCACTTCTATTGCCACAGAAAGTTTTATGGAACAGCACTGCTGTAAAGATTCTATACTAATGTTTTCCTGATGAAATGTAGTACAATAATGTGAACTCCAGGAAGAAATTTCAGCATATGATAGGAAATGTAGGTATGTCAGCCCTTGGGAATAAGAAAATTAAACAGTATGTGTTTAGGTAAGCCAAAAGACACACACTCCCCACTTCCCTGATTCCTTCTACACTGTCCCAGGTAATCATGCCATAATAAAGAAAAGTCAGTCCCATGTAAGACTAAATGGCATTCTGGGATGGAGTTGTTACCAAGAAGTAAGTACCAGCACATAAAAATATTAAGGACTACCTCTTTAGGAAAAACATAAGAAAAATTGGCCAGGTGCAGTGGCTCACACCTGTAATCCCAGCACTTGGGGAGGCTAAGGCTGGAGAATTGCTTGAGCCCAGGAGTTTGAGACCATCCTGAGACCCTGTTTCCTCAAAAATTTTTAAAAAATTAGCTGGACATAGTGGCACACACCTGTAGTCCCAGCTATTCAGGGGGCTGAGGCAAGAGGATCACCTAAGCCTAGAGAAGGCCAAGGCTGCATTGAGTCATGATGGCCCCACTGCAGTCCAGCCTGGACAACAGAGCGAAAAAAAAAAAAAAAAAAAAAAGGAGGAGGGAGGGAAGAAAAGAAAGAAGGAAGGGAGGAAGGAAGGAAGGCTGGCCAAGAGGGAAGCCAAAACTGTCTCTCTCTCTCTCTCTCTCTCACACACACAGACACACACACACACACACACGCACACACACGCACACACAGAGCTTCACAAGGGGGACAGAGGTAAGAAATTAACCAGAAACTTACCTGACCACAATCTTTATTTCACCCCAAAAACAAAATGAAAAACAAAACAAAAGAAACCTTTCAGTTATTACTATGGCCTAGGGCCAATTTCTTGATAACTGGAATAAATTTTGTTAATTTAAGATTTAGCTTCCTGCTTAAACATGTTGTGTGAACTACTAGATACTGGCTTGTTTTAAATTCTAAATCACTTTTATTTCTCCCTGTGGAAGGGATTTGAAATGAGTCCCATTTAGAAAGCAAGCCATCAGGGTAGGAAAATGATGATGAACACACTAACATCAGTATATACACTTAAAAGAGCCTTGTAACTTAAGTGCTAAACTAAATATGGTATCTCATCACATTTCTGTACTTGTGAGCCAACACCACAGAAAAGCAAACTGAAATGAATGAGGTTCTTTGAATAATTTTCTAGTAAAAGTTTAAGTATCACACTTCAAAGTAATTTAAATTATAGCAGATGGAAATGGCAGCGTCCTTAAATAGATTCCTGCACACTCTTCCAGGATTCAGAAATCTTCTATTTAGGTATCACAGCCTATCTTAATATGATTTACATGTTAGTATCTGCTACTTCTATCAAGCTGCCGGGTTAGAGGACAGGCTGCCCTATCTCCCTCCTCTCACTGTCAAACTCCTGATCAGATGCGTTTATAATGACTGAAGATAGAGCCTTTTCATTTTCACTTGAGCTTCTTTGCTGCCTAGACTTACCTTCCTTGTGTTCATTATTCAAACCAGAAAGGCCTTTCTGGACTTGTTAGGCTGCTGAGAGGTTGCTCAGTCCCCTCAGCCTCTAGCCTATGGAATTACTCTGAAACTGAGGACCGTAAACTCTACTGAATCCTTCCCAATTTCCTTTGGCTCCTAGGGACTATTTTTATTTCAGTTCCCACCTCCTTCCCTGTTCTTAGCCATGTCTTGGGAGATTTGTGGGATTCTGTGGTCGACAGAATAATGATCCCCCAAAGATTTTCACACTCTAATCTCCACAACCTATGACTGTTTTATTTCATGGCAAAAGAGACTTTGAAAATGTGATAAAGGCTACGGATCTTTCTTTTCCTTTTTTTGTTTTTTTTGTTTTTTGAGACAGAGTCTTGCTCTGTTGCCAGGCTGGAGTGCAGTGGCACGATCTCGGCTCACTGCAAGCGCTGCCTCCCAGGTTTACGCCATTCTCCTGCCTCAGCCTCCCGAGTAGCTGGGACTACAGGCGCCCACGACCACGCCCGGCTAAGTTTTTGTATTTTTAGTAGAGACGGGGTTTCACCGTGTTAGCCAGGATGGTCTCGATCTCCTGACCTCGTGATCCACCCCTCTCAGCCTCCCAAAGTGCTGGGATTACAGGCGTGAGCCACCGCGCCTGGCTGGCCTGGATCCTCAAGTAAGGGAGGTTATCCTGAATCATCAAGGTGGGCTCAGTCCACTCACATGAGCACAGAAAAGCAGAAATTTCTCCAACTGTAGTCAGTCAGAGAGATGCATCAGAAGACAAAAGAGGCAGAGGAGAGATGCCTCAGAAGAGGGAGTCAGAGAGATTCAAAACCCGAGAAGGGCTTGACCCACCATTGCTGGCTTTGCAGACAGTGGGAGACAAGAGCCAAAGAATGCAGACAGCCTCTAAAAGCTGAGAACAACCTCTGGCCAACAAACAGTAAGGAAACAGAAACTTCTGTCTTGCAATCACACAGAACTGAATTCTACCAATAACTTGAAAGAGCCTGGAACTGAATCCTTCCACCGACCCCACCCCCAGAGCCTCCATATAAGATCTAGGTCACCCAACACATTGATTTCAGCCTGTGGCACCCAGGGAAGATAAACCAGCTGAGCCTACCAGACTTCTTACCTACATAACTGTGACATAATAAATCTGTGTTGTTTGTGATAATTTGTTTCTAGCAGCAATAAAAAAACAAATACTGGCCGGGCGTGGTGGCTCATGCCTGTAAACCCAGCACTTTGGGAGGCTGAGGCAGGCAGATCACCTGAGGTCAGGAGTTTGAGACCAGCCTGGCCAACATGGCAAAACCCCGTCTCTACTAAAAATACAAAAATTAGCCGGATGTAATGGCTGGCACCTGTAATCCCAGCTACTTGAGAGGCTGAGGCAGGAGAATCACTTGAACCTGGGAGGCAGAGGTTGCAATGAGATGAGATTGAGCCACTGCACTCCAGCCTGGGTAACAGAACGAGATTCTGCCAAAAAAAAAAAAAAAAAGAAAGAAAGAAAAAAAAAAGAAAAAAAACAACGAATACTGATTCTGTTACCAGGAATGAGGTACTGCTATAACAAATACCTAAGCATGTGGAAATAGCTTCATAATCAAGTGGTGGGTGGTGATATTAAAAATGTTTAGGAGAATGATAGAAAAAAGCCTAGATTACCATGAATAGGTTATCAGTAGAAATGTGGACTTGAAGGATGCTCTGGTGATCTCTGAGAAGAAAATGAGAAACCCAGTATTGGAGACTGCAGGAAGGAGAATCCTTGTTATATAGAAGCAGAAAGCTTATATATATTGTGTTCTGCCGTTATAGTGAACACAGAATTTGTAAGTGACAAATCTGGTCATTTAGCTGAGGCAATTTGCAAGCAACATGTTGAAGGTGTGACCTGGTTATTCTTGTTGCTTACAGTAAAATGAAAGATGAGAGAAAGAAATTGAGGGTGGACCTATTAAAAAGAAACCAATACTTGATGATTTTATAAATTCTGCACCTATTTAAATGGAAACAGACTAACATTAAGAGATTCACTGTCAGGAAGTCATGTTATAGAAAAAGAGCCCAGGGTGTGTCTGTAAAAGCTTTTGGTAACACCTCAGAAAACTCAAAAGGTTGTAATATTTAGTTACACAAAAGACTACTTGAAGAGATCAAAAGTGTGACACATCAATCTCCTTGGCCATCTCAACAGAAGCCATAAAGAAAGATGGGATTATCTAGGAAAGATCTGTGTACAAGGTGAATCCCATGACGTACATGGGAGACTCAGAAAATTCCTAAGAATATTAGGACAACAGAAATTCTGCCAGCTAGGACTGACAGAGGTAGAGAGTACAAAAGTTTCTAAAACTATGAGTCCATAACAATTCTACCTGCAGAAAACAGACTGCTATTGTCTGAACATTTGTATCCCTTCAAAATTTATGTTAAAATCTAATCCCCAAGCCAATACTGTTAGGAGGTGTGACCTTTGGGGAGGGGATTGGGTCATGAAGGCAGAGCCTTAGTGAATGGGATTAGTGCCCTTATAGAAGATACCAAGAGCCTGCCTTGCCCTTCCACCATGTGAGGATACAGCAAAAAGATGCTGTCGATAAGCAATAGCCCCTCAGCAGACACTAAACCTGTCTGTGTCTTGACCTTGGACTTCCCAGCCTCCAGAACTGTCAGAAATAAATTTCTACTGTTTATAAGTCACCCAGAATGTGGTCTTTTTGTTATAGCATCTGAATGGACTAAGACACAGGCTGATAAAACTACTCTGTTGCAAACATGTGTTGCCTTTCCTAAATAAAAAAGTGTGAGTCAGAGGGAAGAACCAAGAACCACAGAGAATTTTTTCCCAGGCCTTGAAATCCAATGGAGTTTGCCTGGCTGGGTTTTTAAATTGCTTAGAACCAGTGATTCCTTTTATTCTCCCATCTTTCTTCCTTCTTGAACATGAAGATCTGTAAGTGTTATCCTATGCTTATCCCACTGTTGTATGTTTGGAGCAGATAATTTTTTTTTTTTTTTAGTTTCACAGGTCCAAAGATTGAGAGGAACTTCAGGGAAGATAATACCCAGAGCCTCACCTACATATAATTTAGATTATTTGGGTGATTAGATTTGGGACTTTAGAGTTTATAGAATTTAGGCGAGATTTTGAACTTAAACTGATGCTGTAATGGGACGAGACCTTGGCAATCTTGGGATGAAATAAATGTATTTTGTATATGAAATAGACATGAATCTTTAAGGGCATAAGGTGGACTGTGGTAAGCAGAATAATTACCACCACCACCACCACCCTCTCCAAAGACTTCCATGTCCTAATTCCCAGAAAAACAGTTACTTTAGATTGTAAAAGGGAAGGGACTTTGCCAATGTTATTACAGTTATGGACATTAAAATAGGGATATAAGGCCAGGCATGGTGGCTCATGCTTGCAATACCAGCATTTTGGGAGGCCAAGGCAGGCAGATCACCTGGGATCAGGAGTTTGAGACCAGCCTGGCTAACGTGGTGAAATCCTATCTCTAGTAAAAATACAACAACAACAACAAAAATTAGCTGGGCATGGTGGTAGGTGCCTGTAATCCCAGCTATTGAGAAGTTGAGGCAGGAGAATCTCTTGAACTCAGGAAGCAGAAGTTGCAGTGAGCTGAGATTGCACCATTGGAGTTTCGCTCTTGTCACCCAGGTTGGAGTGCAATGGTGCAAATGGTGCAATGGTGGTACCCAGAGCAGAAAAGCCAGCTGAGCCTACCAGACTTCTGACCTGTACAGTAGTGAAATACGTTCAGTTATTTTAAATTGCTGAGTTTGTGACGATTTGTTATGGCAGCAATAAGCATCTAATACATATTCACATCCAGAGATTGAAATCATTTAAAGGATTTGATCCTCACTGTCTTTCTAATAGTATAGTAATAATAATCCCATACTTTCATGTAAATTATAATGAAAAGGTCATTTTAAATAGCTTTGTCTTTCACAGAAGGAATTTCAAAAATTTATTTTGTGCTTATGCTGAAAGCTGGCATTTCCTCTATTATTTGCTGCTCTTTTTTAGAATAATCAGTGCACAGATTTAAGATCTAAAACGTACTTCTCCAAGATTGGCCAAATCACAAGACAGCAGTATTATTAGGAGTTTCTCCCTTGAGTCATAAGTGGTGAGTTTGTGCCCCGGAAGGTCAAAATGGCATGCTGAAAAAGAGGTCTCAGCTAAATCAAGAGGCCTGAATTCTAGTCCTAACTCTGACATGAAAGAGCAAGGACGCCTCTTTGGAGGAAATTAATTAACCTCTATGGATCTCATTTTCTTCCTTTTTAGAATAAAGGAGTTGGAGATTCAGGGTGGCTTCCATGATGAAGTACTGTTTGGTTGAAATCTGAAGTCTTGGCAGCATTAATGAGGCAATTAGGTGGAGAAGCAGTCCAGAAGACTCAGCAAACCCTCTTTTATATGCCACTTGCTACATTAGTCTCCCAATGAATTTAGTGACCAAAAACAGAGCAAAAATAAAGGTCTATAAATGGGCCTAGAAGCATGCACACCACTTGGCAGTGTTAACCTCTGAGGAAGGCTATAGGGAGGTTTTATGGAGTAGTGCTCAAGGGCATAGACTTTGTTACCAAACCTTCTAAATTTAAGTTTTGGCTCTGCCATTTCCCAGCTGTGTGCTTTCTCTACATCCCTCAGTTTCCTCATCTATAAAATGTATGTGTGCATGCAAAATTGTTTAAGACAGATCTTGGCATAATATGCATTCTATAAATTAGCACATACTACATAAATATTTGTCAATGTTATTGCTAAGGGCAGAATTGGGTCCCCCAAAAACTCATATGCTGAAGCCATTAATGGGATGTTATTTGCAGATATGGCCTTTGGGAGGTGATTAGGTTTAGATGAGGTCATGAGTGTGGGGCCCTCATGATGGAATTAGTGTCCTTATAAGAGAGATCTTGCTGTCTCTGTCCACCATGTGAGAACACAGTGAGAAGGCAGCTGGCCATCTACAAGGGAGAAAGAGAGCCCTCCCCAGAAACCGACTATGCTGGCACCCTAATCTCAGGCTTTTAGCCTCTAGAATTGTGAAAAAAATGTGTTTCTATTATTTAAGCCATCCAGTCTATGGTATTTTGTTATGGCCAAGTATAATTACTGATAAAATTATTAAGGAAAAAATTAGTGTTTGTTCTGTAGCTGCTGTTCTATTTAACTTTTTATGAGACTATAGTAATACATTCTTTTATAATTTAAAATAAAGAAAACCAAGTGAAAAAAAAAAACACAAAAGGCCCACAATTCATTTGGAGTGATACCTTCCTTAAATTATCTCTTAAACTTCAGAGTGGGACCAATTGCAGATTGAATGAGCCATCGATGAAAGACATCAATAGACAGTTTCATCAAACTCACTCTCAGTTTGTAAGATGTCTCAATGATTCACTTGTCTCCTTTAAAGTGATGCAATTAACAAGTATTACAGTTAAAAGACCTTTTAGCACAGTATCAGAAATTAAAGAAAGTATTAAAATGCTGCTCTTTTGATGACATTTAGATATATATAAAGTTCAGTAATTACTTTAAAGGATGACTTTATGAAAAGAAGAGTTCATAAAATTCACAAAGTTCACAAAATTTAGACCTTGGAAATAATCTATGAAATTGTCAATACATTGACACACCTTAGAGAAAATATTTAAAGCTGAGTTATAAGTTGCTAAATTAAATTTTTAAAGGACAGCTGTATGTATGCCTGTTATCAAGATATAACTTAAAATGTAATTAATGCTTTCTTGGAGTTTACAAGTTAGTGGTTAAGACAGGTATCAATCAAATAAACAAATTAGTGGATAATTATAAATAATAATTTGGATTTTACTTTGTCTATATCCTCTAAGCTACTTGTCTGTAGTACTTTTTATTGCTATTAATCTCACTTTTTTAGACTCTACATTAGCCTTTCCATCAACTCTGTACATAAAAAGGTGCACACACAATGGAGAAATTACAATATAAGGCACAAAGCACTGGCTTGAAAATCAGTTGATTCCTAGCTTTCCCACTAACTAAGTGAACTTTCTGAGTTCTTTAAGCTCTGTAAGATTAGTTGGTGTCATACATATCCTTGTAGGGTTCTCTTACCTTTAAAATCATATAAATATTTTTCCAAGTCAGACATTATTTTAGATCCCCAAAATTAGCTATTTCATAACAAATAAAGTCTCTGTCTTCCAGAGGGGAAAAGGGATTTTAAATGCTTTATGTATAAAGAATTTATACAAATGGCCAGACGCGGTGGCTCATGCCTGTAATCCCAGCACTTTGGGAGGCTGAGGCAGGTGGATCACTTGAAGTCAGAGGTTTGAGACCAGCCTGGTCAACATGGTAAAATCCTGTATCTACTACAAATACAAAAAAAAAATTAGCCAAGCATGGTGGTGCACACCTGTAATCCTGGCTACTTGGGAGGCTGAGGCATGAGAATCGCTTGAACCTGGGATGCAGAGGTGGCAGTGAGCCAAGATCACACCACTGCAGTCCAGCCTGGGTGATAAGTGAGACCCTATCTCATTTAAAAAAAAAAAAAAAAGCAAATTAAAGAATTTACACAAATAAGTAATAAATAAGAAAGATTATAAGAATGTAATAGGCTTAACTTTAAGAAATACATAATGAAGAATGTTCACTATAATTAATAATGCAGAATTTTAGTTGTAGCAGGAAGGATGATTAAACTGGGATGTTGAAATCCTTTTCTCCAGCAATCTTTAAAAACCAAGTCATTTCCCAAGAGTAGTGAGATGACTTAAGAAAGAAGAGAATTGATATGAAATATCAGGCATGTTTCCGCCCTCTGAACATTATCTGAGACACCGCCTTCATACCTAAAGTGTCCTTTTCTGTAAAGGAAGAGTTCTTTTTAATTATCCACAGCCATACATTGTTAAGCTAACTGTGTCTTTGAATCATAATTCACACTCAAGCCCCTAGAAGTTAAAAGCATGGATGAGAATTTATAAAAATTTGAAAACTTCACTCAGGAGGTCATTGGGAGTACATTAAAAGGCATTTAGTTTGTTTAGATATAATGTACTTTATTATTAGGGCTGATTCACTCACTGTAATACTCCAGGGGGATTAACCATATTAATCTAATTATGAGAGTTTCACAGCATTCTTTGCGGAAAGACATTCACCAAACTTCAATTATTTTTGGAAAGCTCTATCTTTGAATGTAATTTTAAATGTGATTAAGTTCCCTTTTGTGTTATCTAAACTGAATAAAGGCATTGGTTAAGTTTATTCACAGACAAATGAGTAACTTTATTAATTTTTGTTTCTACATACAGCTTAAATCTAACAATGAAAAATTTATGCTTTTATTTATATCTAATGATATTTTTCATTATTCTGTAAACTAAATGCAGGTTGCATACTGGATTGCCTTGAACCCAATAAGGTACAAACTTAAAATGGTTTTATATTCTTCCCATTCACTGCTTTCGGACTGACTTTGTCAAATCCCCCTTTCCTGACCCCTTACAACATCTTGGGTGGATCCCACAGCTTTCTGGTGACTTCGAATATTTAAAAAATCCAGTTAAATCTAGGCAAGTTTAATATTTTAGATCTTATACAGTATTCAATTTATATTTATATCCTTGCTTTCCAAACCTCTAGTCAGCTGCATCCTGAAGGATGTGGAGGAACCCAGGCCATTGCGTGTTATTTCACTCTTTCAAAGAGGTAGTGAAGCAGGATATCTCCCTAGCCCCTTCATGGGACTCATGAAGGGGGTGCCCTGTTTCCTCAGCCTGCAGTTCTCAACTCCTTGCAAGAGGGAGCATGCAAGCGAATGAGGTGGGAACTGATGTGCTTGGGCGCTGGAACTAGCCAGCCACTTCAGTGCTGGCAGGGGCAAATTCCACTTACTTGGACCCACTGCACTCCACCCCTCGTGGGAGGGAGCATGCAGGTGAGCAGGTGCCGGAGTCAGGGCAAGCACTTTTGGGTGTCAGCGGGAGCAAACTCTGTGCAGGCCCCAACAGCAGCATCTGGGAGGGCACCTGTGACCCCTGAAGTTCCAGAGGGAATGTTACAGTGCTCTTTTAGCGCTGCTGTCCATGGACGGCTTAAGTGTTAAAAGCTCAGTGGACTCTCTACCTTTTCGTGTGAGGCAGCTGCCTTCTGCCAGAGAGGGCAAAGGGTCAGTGTGACAGCCATTTGTAACTGCACTCGTGGTTCCTGAGTTCTTGTGTGGTGTCCAGGAGGAATGAGGTCACATGAACAAATTGAAGGATAGTAAGTGTGGGAAATTGTATTGCCGATGAACATGGCTCTCATTGGGAAGGGGAGCTGAAAAGCGGACAGAGCTGGAAGGTAATCTTCCCCTGAAGTCCAGGAGTCTCTGGTCAGATTCTTCTCTGAAGTCACACAGTCAAGCTGTCCCTCTGGAATCAAACCGCTTCTCCCTGACTTCCAGCTGTAGTCTCTGACGTCCAGCTGCTTCTCCTCTCTCTGTCAGCTGGGTTTGAGGTTTTTTATAAGCCCAGGATGGAGGGCAGGGCAGGCAATGAGTGGTTTTGGAAAAGGCAACATTCAAGTGGGAAAACACAGATGTAAGTTCTCACTTGGGGTTGTGGTTTCAGGATTTTCGGCTGGAGGGTGGGGCTTTTGCCAGGGACCCATCCTTTCTGCCTAGAATTTCTCTGCTTCCTGCCTCTTATCGTTGTGTCCACAGGAGCAGAAATATGACATTGAACATATGCAAATAGTGACCAAGACCAAAACCAGTAGTGTTCATCAAATTTCCATGTTCTCGCCAATGGAATGTAGGGGAGATGAGGTGTCCCTTCTGGTCTAGCAGTTAAAATCAAGTGTGATTTCTGCATGTTGACTCTCTCCTAAGGCTAGCTGGTTAAAAACAAAGAGCTCAACTCCAACATGGCAGTGTTCAGTTGGATGCAGCCTGGCCCCTGGGTTGCCGCTGGAAGGGAAGTGGTGTAGGAGAGCTGCCAGGCCAGCCTGCAACAGACTGCAATGTAAAGGGAGATATGTCTCTGTTTCATTAAGCCATTGAGAGCTCAGCAGTTTTTTGTGATGATGGCATAATCTATCCTATTGTGATTAATACAAAAATAGATCCAGAAGGGAGGCACAGGAGGCAAAGAATGGGCTACACTGGAGATATCTGAACAGAGAAAGGAAGAAGAGAGAATGATTGTATGAGAGAATAACAAGTTGTGTGAGCTTGCTTATAAATAATTGAGAAGGAGCCAGTACAGAAAGAAAAAGGCAATGCAAGAAAGAGGGGAGATAATAAATAGATCTGTTCTCATGAAGAGAAATGAAAGACTGAGATTAAGGACTCGAATGAAGAGATACATCTTAGGTGTCTTTGCTCAGAGATAAGAGCAAAGGAAAGTGAAATGGGAGAAGAAACCAAAAAACAGAAGAGGGAAATGATTGAAAGTTGCAGAAAATGTAATAAGTAGCAAAATGGACCATTGTTAGCCACCTTCTGATAGAAGTGTAATCAAAGGAATTTCCAAATGACTGAGTTTATATTAATCTTCTCTCACACACTTAAATTTATTCGGCTTTATCCCTATAGGCCACATGTAATACCTATTCTTAATTTATGCTAAGCCTGATATCTTCTAAATCTTACATACTTTTAATGCAGTACTGGACGGAGTTATTCATGCTCCATGCACACTAGCAATATCATAAATTCAGATTGGGAATTACTGAGGTATGAGAGAGCTTACCAACCTGAACTCAATAGAAGTCCAACAGCATTATGCATAGGTTTTACAGAAAGAGATTTGGTTTGAATTGAGCACCAAATAGAAGAAAAAGATATACAGCATTTGAGAAAAAAGGTTGTAAAAACATAATTTACAGAAAAGTATGTTCTCTTTTACATTAAAGAGACAGGAAGAAAATAAGAAAAGGAGGGATAGAGGGAGGAAGGGAAAGTCACCAGTTTAAAATTTTTGTTAAGTTGTAAGATACACTTTCCTTCTACGTCTGCTCCCTCCCACTAAATTCCCAGGCCCACAGTGACCAGGTTAGAGGACATGCAGCCATGCAAACTTATTGTTCCCAATAAATCCCTCAACAGATTTGGAAATACTAATTTATTTTATATGTGACAATATCATTCTTTAAAAACAGGTGATGGGTTTTGTGTCAGTTATCTTATCAACAGATCAGACTTTAGCATCTTCAGGGATCTTATTTCAAGAGCACAGAATAATTATCTGTTGGTTTTCACACAGTTAATAATCAAGCCCCTCTCTCCTTCCTTTCCGATATCTCATATTTGCCCACTTCTTTCACTCACACTGTCTCACACCCCATTCAAGCCCCACATCACCTTTTACCCAGAATTCTTATCTCTTCAGAGTTCCCAGCACCCCAGTCTATCCTAAACACCTCCTTAAAGCATTATCTTCATCATGTCATTCCCAGATTTAAAAACTTTTAATGCCTCCTCAATGTGTATAACAGGGGATATTTACCTGGCGTTCATGAAAAGGCTTCCAGAGGATTTCTGAATCCTATACAATTGAAATTTCAGTTGTACAATTGTACAACTGAAATTCTGTACAATAATTTGTGTGCTGTGAATTATTTTGCTGGCAAAATATCTAGTTTCTTCAGATCCTTCTTGAGGTCCTACAAAAGGCTGACAATCATCCATCTTTAGGGCAAAATTTAAGCTCAATGACCAGCATTCAAGAGGTGAGATCAAGCTTGTATTTCACTCTTGTCCCCTAAGTCAGGTCCTTAGGTGGGTAAGTTCTCCTCATCCTATACATTTATTTATTCATTCAATAAACATTCATTGAACACTTCTATGTTCCAGACATGATTATAGGCACTCAGGACACATAGATGAAAGAATAGCCTCCTCCCTAAGGTATTTCCAAACTCTTATCAGAATTCCCCTCTCAAGCAGGTGGGAAACTAGGTCTATGGCTAGGCTTGATATTTCAGGAATTGGAGAAAGGTATCAGACTGGGATGAGAGAAAGGGTCCTGAGAGCTCAGGAACAAAATGTAACAAAAGTAACACCCACAGAGATCCTCTAACACATCAAGTCCAAAGGCGAGTGAAGAGCAGAGAAGTGAAAAATCAAGCAGAAACAGAATCCAAAGCCCAGCCAAACTAGAAAAAGCAAATGGATTCAAGAGGATAAAGAAGAGATGGGGCCTGTAGGAACTCTCTGGAGTAACCATACGTAGACCCAGATTCATTTCTACACAGTCTCCAGTGGTGTCAGTTCAGTGGGAGAGAGCTGCCAGGACTCCAGGAAACAGCAGAAGGACATGGGACACTAAAGTCTGCTGAGAGAGTCCTGGAAGGCTTTATAATGCTGGTCACATATAAGTTGACCCTTCAAAGAGGAATAGGATTTTGTCAGATGGACAGAAGGGAGGGCAGGACATTCCATAAAAGGGAACATTCAATGCAAAGGCCCAGTCTTGACATAGCATGTTTGGGAGAACAAAAGTGATTTAGTATAAATGGAGGCTTGGAGCAAATTATTTAGTGATGATGACTGATACTCTCCCTAAGTATACAGACACTTGACAGTCCAAAACAAAATTAGGTATGTAACTCAGAATTTTAGAGCAGAAATAACTGGAGTTTGCTAGAGAAAGTCCCTCTAAGCAACTAAGTCTTGGGGAGGATATTTGTCTCACCCAAATTGACTAAGTGCAAAGTCAATGCTGGGTTTCTTGTGCACTAGTCTACTTTGTTTGAAGTTGCCTGTGTGCCACACAGCCAGCTCTGAGACCAGATTCAAATCATTTGGCCTCATATTAGAAGTAGGGCATTCAGGAACACACATACACACACAACATCCAATGACTATAAAGTCAGAGGGTAGGTGGGAAAATGGTAATTTTTCACTTTAATAGTTTATAATACTGAACATCTTTGGATATTCTAATGAGAAAAAAATGAGAGAAGACATAAAAAGAATGAGGTAATACTATTATCTCTGCCAATGACAGAATAGGGGCCTAGCATTGTATTTGTTGCATAGCCAGTAGTGTGCTGGCAACTGTTTAACAGCCAGCATACAGGGAAGGAAGGGAGTGGGGAGCTCATTTGTAGAGTTTTCCAATTTCTATAGTGTAAATATGCTTCTGTGGCTGATTTCAGGCTACCACTGTGGTATAATGGAGATGCTAACAATTGATTCTCGGAAGTTAGTACAAGCTGGTTCAAGTGCACCACTGCTAGTAGACCTCAATAAGCATCCAGTAGATCCATCAACAACCAACCAACCACCACCTACAGGGCCTTCAACTTCCTCTGGCTTCAGTCAATGGTTAAGTCATGGCTGCCCATTCCTGGCAGACAAAGTGAAACAGTTAATCTATCTAGCTAAGAAGTGCTCCACTTCACAGAATATAAAGAGGCTAAAACCTCCTTTCCTAGCACTACAGCCCTCCTCTTCCCTACCTTAGCTCACTAGCATAGACTTGATCTTGGTCTAAATGATGCTGTTGTTCATCACACTTCCAGGAACAAGTATGACAAAAGCATTGGCCAAAACCAATGAAAAGATTTCTTTTGGAGTACATAAATCATTTAGCCTTGCTTCTAAAATTATGTTGAAATGAGGCAGATGGAAGTTCAGCAGTAGTCATGCCAAAATCAATGTCAAGTGTGACATTCAGATATAATACTGAATGGGCTGGGCATGGTGGCTCACGCCTGTGTTCTCAGCACTTTGGAAGGCCGAGGCAGACAGATCACTTGAGGTCAGGAGTGTGAGACCAGCCTGGACAACATGTTGAAACCCCATCTTTACTAAAAATACAAAAATTAGCTGGGCATGGTGGCAGGTGCCTATAATCCCAGCTACTTGGGAGCCTAGGCAGGAGAATCACTTGAACCCGGGAGGCAAAGGTTGCAGTGAGCTGAGATCGTACCACTGCACTCTAGCCTGGGCAACAGAGCGAGACTCCATCTCAAATAAATAATTTTTAAAAAAAGAGATAATACTGAATGATGAGAGGAGCCTATATGGAAGCCTGATGACATTCACAAGCAACCAATAGAAAGGCAGCAGCTCATTTGCCACTATTAACATCACTGATGGTGTTGCATCCTTAATATAGATGAATATGGATAAAAGTTCTGGAAAAAGTACTAGTTTGCTTGCTTTCTTAGGACCTGAGCCATTCATCCCCCAGCCATGCTAAAGTGGGTATTTGAATGGTCTTTTAAAGAAAGGCTTTCTAGGGCTAGAAAACTGTGCTGGTAGCTTCCTCTGTAGGCCTTAACCACTTAATCAGCCCATCTGGCACATCTATAACACTCACTGGGAGGTTTTCTAGCTCTCCTAGCTGCAACCTAGCATTCTGATCTGATGAATTGTCTTTTTGATTCAATCAGGCCACCCTGCCAGCTCTCTGCTGCCCCCTTCTGTCGCCAAGCAGTAACGACCACGTTGGACCCATCTTGGACAGGAATCCAAGGTTACCAGGAATCTTGTACTCAAAACCAGTGACTTCTCTGTTCTTTTCCTTTTGGCCTCTGCATATTTCTCTGAACTGTTAACAACTCTTCCTGCTTTGTACTCTGGTTTGGCTTCAAAGACAACTGTCTCTCCTGGACTTTTTCACAACTTCTCAATTAACACTTGTGAGTCCTTTCCTGAAGTTCCTCTTCTTTATCTCATTAATAAACAACATATTCAAACAGACAATTCAAGGACATCTGCTTCTTTCCTTCTATACTCATTCCTAAGGGAAATTCTTCCCTTTACAGATTTTCAAACAACAGCCTCAATGGAATTCATAGATTTCCATTATGAGACCTAACATTTCATTTTCTCTACAGTCCTACATTTTTCACTATTTTTCTCCACAGTCCTTATTTATACAAATTTCTGGGTTGGCCAGAGTCAGTTTAGCCAGCTGGTCTGGCCCTGGCATTCTAGGGACTAGATTATGATATCTAGACCTCAAAAGGGCAAAGTGTGTAGGTCTTTCTGAGAAAATTAGAATATTACTTCCCGTGTGGATGTCCAGGAAACTTCCACTGGAAATTTATCAAAACTGGGGAGATGACGATTAATCACATCCAAAGAACAGGCTAATATGTACACAAATGAGACAAAAGTGAAAATAGAAACATTGTCTTGGTATGGACAAAGGGTTTGCTATGGCAGTCCCCAGGCTAGTTCATGTAGCCACGAGTTGAGGTTTGCTAACAAAGCAAAGGGTTCTTACCTCCAGAATGCTACTGGACCCACAAACATCAGGGACAGATTTGATGACTTCTTTAAGTTCCCTTCTTTAGGTTCTCACCTAGCAGTCTGTAATTTTAGGATTGTGGAGAAAATTAGTAATAATTAAACATGGCAGCCCTTAATCAATGGCATTTAGACAAAAAGATGATGCATTAACCATGCTGTTTTCACTGTCTTCCCCATCTTCACCCCTATGCAGCCCTGTTAAGAATGAACACGTTAATAACTTACCAACAAGTACATATGCCAATCTATTTTCTAAAGTGATGGGAAGATTCATAGTTTTCCAGTGTCCATTCCAAACAGGATGATTTATTGAGGATTAATGTTTAAGCTTATCCTGTCTAAATTCATCCACAGTAATAAGATTTTGGTTCATATGAATATAAATGCTGCAGCTGAGTATCCAGAAGCTGCGTTTATTTAAATCCCTACACGAGATATTACTGAACATGTTGCCTACATGTCTGACATAACTTTTTTTTTTAAGTACGTTAACATTTACTCAGAAGTGAGCTGAGTCCACAAATCAAATCAACTTATTTCTATTTTAAATAATTGTACTTTATTTCACCTTTAAACTTAGCTTGGGTACGTTCCACTTTTATTTTTTAAAATAGTATTTTTCTGTCACTGAATAAAACTAGCTGACCCAAAGTAACTTTTATGCTGCCAATTTGATCAAAGTAGATCACTCTGAAGTAAGCATGACATATTCTGAGTAATGCAATAGGCTTATTATAAAACAGTGTAAAAATGGCTTCATTACAATGTTGTCAGTAGATAAAGACATTACCAATATTTTACATATTCTAAGGAAGGAATGGGACAGACTATTTTTGGCTTTGAATGTGACAAACATAATTTCATCAGTCATACAAATAAACCCGTGGTATGCAGATCTATCATTATATAAATGTGGAAAACTATATTCAATTAATTAAAGCATAATTTAAAACAGTGAACATAACCCATATTTGATATACATACATATCAGAATTTAAAATTGAACATAATATTACTGGAAAAAAATAATAATTTATTCAGTTATCTTCTGTATATGCTGCAAACAGAAATATTTTTGTAAAATCTCGCCTGCCTCAATTGTAAGTGGTTAGAAACTAGCAATAAATTAGTAAGTCTTGAATTCCTAGGTTTTAGATTTCAGGCAGCCAACTTGAAAAAAATACAAGACTGATAAAGTTATAAAAACTTTATGTAAACACATAGTTCACTGCTCTGAATTAAAGAGAAAACATAAAGATTAGTCACTAATTTGTTGATGGTTCTTAACATTTCTTGGACATCTGCCAACGTTTGTACATTTAAAGCTAGGAAAGAAACCAGCATTTCTTCAATCTTGCCACTAGATGGCATAGACTTGGAGACTCAGCCTTGGCCTAAAAGTGGTTTAAGCAAAACACAAAACACAGAATCTTTGTATGCTGGACATAGAGAAGAAAACTTTATATTACCTTGGGTCAAAGAGGATCAGAAGAAGAAAAATAAATAATATTTCCCTATACCATATTTAGGTTTTCCATATGGAAATTTAGAATACTAGAATTTTATAATTTGTCACACATGGGAACACGGGAGAAAATTGGTGGTAAAAAACAAAATATTTTCCTTGAAATTTAACCATTTCTAGCAATGAAAAAATTACCACAGAATAGGGAAGGATTAAAACCAATGATTCCCCCTTCCCCCACTTTTGGAATGAACACAGATAAATATATGCATGCAACTATTAGGAGCATACACTTACAGATTAAAAAATTAGTTGAATTTAAATTGAAAACATCTGGTGACCTATTGAGCAATTTGAATGCCTTAAATTTAGCTTTTTATTTGTAAATACTCTTGCTAATTTTCATTCCAAATAACACTTTTGACAGTTTTGAGATAAAATTTATATGCCATATAATTCAATCATTCAAAGTGCACAATTCAGTGCTTGCTAGTATAGTCACAGGGGTGTACAACCATTACCATAATGTCAGGCCATTTTTGTCCCCCTTGAAAGAATCCCTGTGTCTACTGGCTGTCATATCTGTCCCCCTCCCTGTCTCACCCCATCAGCAACCTCTCATCTACTTGGTGTCTCTGTGGACTTGCCTATTCTGGATATTTCATAGAAACAGAATCATACAATATATGGTCTTTTGTGACTGATTTTGTTCATTTAGCATAATGTTTTCAAGATTTGTCCATGTTTTAGTATGTAGCAGAACTTCATTCCTTCTTAGAGCTGAAAATATTCCATTGTATAGCTATCCCACATTTTCCTTATTCATTAATCAGTTGAACATTTGGATTGTTTCTACTTTTTGGCTATTATGAATAATACTACTATGAACATTGGTGTACAGGTATCTGTTTGAGTTTGTTTTCAAATTTTGGAGTACATACCTAGGAGTGGCATTACTGGGTTATTGGTAATGCTGTTTAACTTTCACAACAGCTCCACCTTTTACATTCCCACAAGCAATGTACAAATGTCTCCATTTAACTGTATTTCTCCTTGGCAACATTTACTATTTCTGGGTTTTTTGTGTTTGCTTGTTTGCTTTTATTGCCATCCTAGAGGGTGTGAAGTGGTATTTCTTTGTGGCTTTGACTTGCACTTCCCTAATGCCTAATGATATAAGGCATATTTTCATGTGTTTACAGGTCATTTGTATATTTTCTTTAAAGAACTATCTATTAAAATCCTTTGCCTATTTGTAACTGGGTTGTTCATCTTTTTATTATTGAGTTCTATGAGTTCTTTATGCATTCTGAATATAAATCTCTTATCTGACACATGATTTCCAAGTATTATTCCTGTGCTGTGGATTGTCTTTTCACTTTCATAATGGCATCCTCTGTAGGACACTTTTAAAAAAAATTGTACATAGTTTACCATTTTGGGGGTCACCTTTGCTGTTGGTGTCACATCTAAGAAACTACTGTCTAACCCAAAGTCACAAAGATTTTTATGTTTTCTTACAAGAGATTGATTGCTCTTACATGACATTTATGATCCATTTTGAGTTAATTATGTATAAAACCTCGCATACAGTGTGAGGTAGAGCTCCAACTTCAATTTTTGCATGTGGATATGGAGGTTTCCCAGGATCATTTGCTGAAGAGACTATTCTTGCCCAATTACTGAATTGTCTTGGTCCAAGTAACATTTTATATCTTAAATAATTTGCATTGTTTGAAAGTAAAATTAAGAAATATTATATCAGATGCTTTACTGAGGCTCAAACATTCAAAGGTTATTTATTTATACATTTCAAATAAGTTTGTGATTTCAACACAACACTATGCCTAGCATCAGTAGATATGCAATAAAATGTTCATAGTGAATAAACACACAAACCTGTTTGATTAATTTTTGTTTTCAAAAATCAAGTTATGTATCTCCACTTTCATTTTGCTTCATGTATTTTATTTACGAACTACAAAATTCTGAGGTTTCATAACACAGGACACTAGTCAATTTACTAAATGCTTGTTGATATCTATTTGCTTCTTGATAAAAGTTGTTAATATAAGAAAACTTGTTTAGAAGACTACATATATTGAAAATGCATCTGGCTAAGTGGTCCAGTTTACCTGGAACCTTTTTATTTTTTAACATTTATCATCAGTGCTCTCTCTCAAACTAACCAATCTGCTGGTAGCAACCACACATGGCATACAAAATGAGTCATGAACTTACTTAAGTTAGTAATGACTTAAGAAAAGTACTATACAATATGAGGATCATAACAATTAGCACCCATTATTGAACACTGTACAGGTACTTTATGTCTGGTTAAGCTAATGGCCTGTTGTGGAACCTGTACTGAAACCAAGATCTAACTCCAAAAACAATGTTGCTGGCCTCTCCTTTTATTGTGTCATCTGAAGACAATATGGATTGTGTAAAACTCCCCTATGAAGATCTAACACAGGTGTCTCTAGATAAGTAGACAGGATTTGTATTTATAATGGCAACACTGAGAAGGTCCAGGGGCATGTAATATCCCCCATTTCAAAATGTGTTCCTCACCCAATATGTTACTACAAATGTACATACAACTGTACACAGTGTAACAGAATGTGAAGCATGACAGCATTCATCCGTTTGTCTTTTATTCATTCATTCAGCAAATATTTAGAGTACTGGTTATGAACTAGACATTATCCTAGGCATTGGAAATACATCAATAAACAAGACAATGTTCTTGCAATCGTGGACCCCCTTGAGAGTGAATAGACTCAGATAAGAAATACAGGTACCTAAAAATAAAATAAGATCATTTTTGGTGGTGAAAATGCTATGAAGAAAATTAAAAAGGATGATTAAATAAAGAGTTATGAGAGGGAGGGGCTATTTTGGCTCAGAAAGTCAGCAAAGGTCTCTATGTGAAAGTAGTATTTGGACTCATACCAAAAACACGAGGAGTGAGCTATGTGAAGACCTGGGAAAAGAGAGTTCTAGGTAGAGGGAACAGCAAGTGAAAACACATGGAGGTGAGAATGAGCCTACCTGTTGGAGGAAGAGAGAGAGATAGCTGACGGAACATACTAGATAAGGGTGAGAGTGGTGGAGATGAAGTCTGGACAATAGGTTTCACATAAGCTCTTGTCCATCACAATAAGGAGTTTGGTTATTAATCGAATTACTTTGGGTAAACATTAGAGAATTTTAAGCAAAAAATAATATTGCCAGTGAATATGGTTAGAAGCAATTCAAGATATATTTTACAGGTAGAACCAGGAGAGCTTGTTCAAGTATCAGATATACAGGTGAGAAAGAGAAAGATTCATGAAGCCAGGTACTTACACTGTAAAACATAATTCATACTTCTATTTTTACAAAATAGACATTGCAAATTTCCTAACATTATTGAAATTAAATTAAAAGGAAAACTCCGCTTCCTCTCTTCCTCTTCTTCTCCATCTCATCCCCATGGAGAATTTTATCATCATCACATCAGTTTCTGCATTCCAATAATTTTAGTCACACCATGCCTGTGCTGTGAATGATACATAGTTTATTGTACCAATGTGCTATGCACAGGAGGAAAGAGAGAGTTATTCTTGTTCCAAGAAAAAAAAAAATAACTATCTTGTCATATTCACCAAAGTGCTTTTCGCTTAAATAACTGACTGTGTCCCTAGTGGTAAACGTGTCTGGGATTACTTGCCCCATCCATAGCCCCTTCTCTGAAAACTACTGATAAGGTTTGGCTCTGTGTCCCGTTCCCACCCACAACTCACTCTAAATTGTAATAATCCCCACGTGTCATGAGAGAGACTCAGTGGGAGGTAATTGTATCTTGGGGGTGGGTTTTCACCATGCCTTTCTCATGATAGTGAATAAGTCTCACGAGATCTGATGGTTTTACAAAGGGGAGTTCCCCTACAGAAGCTCTCTTGCCTGCCAGCATGTAAGACATCCCTTAGCTCTTCCTTTGTCTTCCACCATGATTGTCAGGCCTCCCCAGCCATGTGGAACTGTGAGTCCATTAAACCTCTTTCCTTTATAAATTATGTGGTCTCGGGTATGTCTTTATTAGCAGCATGAGAACAGACGAATACAACTACCTTTACCTGTAATCTCACCCAAGGAACCAGCCCAGACATCCATGTTTGCACCATGTAATTTCATTCCCTACCCCCAACACATATGTGATTGGACCAGGATTGCCGGCTAGTTTATTAGTAGATAAAAGGGTTGATAAAGCAAAGACAAAGAGAGCCCACTAGTGTTAGGTTATGGAACTGACAGGTCATGGAGAGAGAACTTGAAACCATACCAAGTTAAGACAAAGCCAAGTACATGCTGCAGTTATGGGGAAAAGAAACTGTAGCAGGTCAGGAGATGGGAAAGACCAGACCAGTATAAAGGCAGATAGTGGAAGACCAAAACAGAAACAAGAGAGCATGCAGACTTTGAATTCAACAATCTAATGGTTTGGGTGGGTGTTTTGCAACCAGAAGTCCTGGCTGAAACAATCCCCTACTCCATTCAGCATATAATGCCATTTACAAATACCTGACTTTAACTCAACTTTTATTAGGAACAAATCTGAAGCCAGGCTATACTGGGCCATTGGTGGATATTGTTGACCAACTGACCATCTTCCATTCAATGAAACAAGATTCTGTCTCAGAGTATGAATCTTCCAGATAGCTCGAGACCGTCAAGGTCATTAAACCCTCTGGCTCATGGAAAGGGAAGGAGTTTAAAAATTATATCTCCTCTTTCCAAAAATCCCTGACACTTATAAAAACTTTCCATGACCCTTAAAAAAACTTTCATGATTGAAACTGCAAAAAAAGGCATTTTTTTCTAGCCAGTATTGCTTGTACTATCACTAATTTTCTAGCTGAGATTAGAATATGTATAGTGATAAGATGAAGTATATGAAAGTTACATTATCATATTGTGCTATATTGTAGAAGCAAAACAAAAAGAAATTGTGAATGTCTGACACTCAAAATGTGTGGGAACCTGATAAGAAACAGGGAGTCTGGAATGTGACAAAACCCATGGATAAATATAACTAAGTGTAGCAAAACTCAAACAATAGATATTCTGGGCACTAAAAGATCTAAAATAGAAACAAGGACAAAATGATACATTTTTAACTGTATATTCACACACATACTGTATTTCTATGTATGTATACCCTATACATATGTGTATACTAATACATAAAGAAAAGGCCGGGGGAAGACTGATAATAACTGTGATTACCTTTGGAAAAGCCACATGAGTGGTCAAGGGGGACTTGGGCTTCATCTATAATGTCTGACCTTTTCTTACATGAAATACTTATATCATTAAACATACTTTTTAATTATTTATAAAAGTATTGAACAAACACTTAAGAATGAAAAAAGAAAAAGGTGCATACAAAACTGTGCTAATGTGAAAATAGTTGCAAAACATAGGGATGTGACGTTAGCCAGTTTGCCAACCTATGAACATATGGAATTCATGGCTAAAAGTTTACAAATTCATGCTACTAAATTCTGACACAAAACTTTAACAAGTCTTTACCATCAGCTGTTTTATTGAAATGAGAAGGAATAAGATTTATCTACACACTGCCCAATGGCATAATTAGAGAATTATAGATTCTCTTAGAGTTCAGTTCTCAACAAAAGATGAACAGTCCTGGGCTCTTTCTCACCCAACCTTGATAAAATTTGAAAAGCTGTCCCTGTCAAGAAAGCTGGTAAGAGATTAGCTGAAGCAGTAGTGCTGATAAGGAGCTTCCAACCCTTAAAGTCTGAGGTGCCTCTATTGCAAAAAAATTAGCTGTGGACAAATAGGAAACAACAAATGACAGGCGACCTGTTCTAAGAATTGCTGTTAAGGCACAACCTAAGATTGATGTATCAAATAGTTGTCCATCTCGTCATTTCTTAATCACCCCATTCAAACCATCCTAAGTTATTCAACACGTAACTGAAATTTCTAACATCGAACCAAAAACCACCCCAACCATTTATCAGAATACTAATCACACTTTTGAAATATTACTTTCAAAAAAGAAAAATTAAAGGAAAGAAAAAGAATGAGAAATTCACTTGCTTGTGTGCTAGATATGTTAAACCTTTACAAAATCATGACCTAACCTAAAATGTCCTAGAAGCACAAGGTAAAATCATATTTATTTCCATGTGCCTTACAGACATCCTCCTTACCTCACTGAAGGTATTCTGAAGGAAAATTTGAGAGGTCATTTTTGTACTAAAATGAAAGGTCCCTCTTTAAAAATGTATATTAAATGTTAGGAAAATCTTCAAAATGTCTAGGAGAAAGACTAGAAGGGAGATTTCCTTTGGAATATTTTTCTTCTGTTTTTGAAAGGAAAAACACAAATAAATGAGTGAAGACATCAATTTAAAAGCACTGTTTTCCCCGTTTTTCTGTGCACATTACTGAATTCTGTAAATAGGGTGTATGAACTTCCAATTGATTTTCCACAAATAACTACAGATTTGCACACATGTATTCATTCTTTTACAGTGCCCTGTGGGTCCAATACATTCATTTTCACAGTAGCTAGGGACAGTCTAAGAGAGATGCTGCAGGCCCCAGAGCAAGTGGGGCTAATTGGACTATGTAAGAATTGAACCCATGACCTTGGCCTCCACTAGGCTATAATCAAAAGAGTTAATAACCAACCAATAACTGCTTAAATAACAGCAATTTTCAAGCATAAAAATAAGAACAGTACTTCAGAAAATAAAATTTTAAGTATGCTGTTGAAAACCTGGATAGCAAATAGTGGAGCAAAAAATAAATACCTGCTTTCTAGTCAAGTTCAAAATACTTTTCTTGTTGTTGTTAAACCTCAGATAACTTTTGATGAAATAATTTTGAATGTATATTTTATTTCTTTTTTTGTTTGTTTGTTTTGAGACAGAGTTTCCCTCGGTTGCCCAGGCTGGAGTGCAGTGGCACGATCTCAGCTCATCACAACCTCCACCTCCAATGCTCAAGCAACTCTCCTACCTCAGCCTCCTGAGTAGCTGGGATTACAGGCATGCACCACTATACCCAGCTAATTTGTGTATTTTTGGTAGAGACAAGGTTTCATCATTGTCAACCTTGTTCAAGACTAGTCTTGAACTCCTGGCCTCAAGTCATTCTCCCACCTCAGCCTCCCAAAGTGCTGGGATTACAGGCATGAGCCATCACACCCGGCCTCAAATGTATGTTTTAAACCTTAAGTTTTTCTTATGTATAGTTTTTGTTGTTGTTGTTTTGTTTTGTTTTGGTTTTTTGAGACGGAGTCTCACTCTGTCACCCAGGCTGAAGTGCAGTGGCACAATCTTGGCTCACTGCAAGCTCCGCCTCCCGGGTTCATGCCATTCTCCTGCCTCAGCCTCCCGAGCAGCTGGGACTACAGGCGCCCGCCACCATGCCCGGCTAATTTTTTTTGTATTTTAATAGAGACAGGGTTTCACCATGTTAGCCAGGATGGTCTCGATCTCCTGACCTCATGATCTGCCCGTCTCGGCCTCCCAAAGTGCTGGGATTACAGGTGTGAGCCAGTTAAACAAGTCTTTACCCATTCAAAAAGTATATAAGACGGTTAAGAGTTCATCGCTATGGGAACAATAATAAGCTATTGATCAGAAAGGACTGAGTAATAAGCTAAAGTAGAAACAAGTTAGTAACTAATTAACTAGTAAGTTAGTAACTAATTAACTAGTAAGTTAGTAACTAATTAACTAGTAAGTTAGTTACTAGCTTCTGTATGTGTATCTGCTACAGAAAAAATAAAAGCAACCGCAATGCTGAACACAAGCTACCAGCAACATTCGGCTCCATAAACAGCTCTCTATAGGTCCCAGATGAAGAGAGGGGTTAGACAAACCAAAACTGAGCAACTGTAATGGTTAATTTTATGAGCTGACTTGGCTAGGCCAAAGTACCCAGTACTTGGTCAAACATCAATCTAGAGTCTCCTGTGAAGGTATTTTATGGATGTTATTGTTAGGTAAATAGTAGATTTAGAATAAAACAGATATCCCTCATAATGTGTGTGGGCCTACTCCACTTAGGTGAAGACCTTAAAAGAACACAGACTGAGTGTCTATGGAGGAACGGATTTTGCCTGTAGCCTACTTTCAGTCTCAAACTGCAGCATGAACTCTTCCCTGGGACTGCAGGAGGGCAGATGTGGACTATACTTCAGGCAAGAAATGATAGTGACCCTAGTCATTAGGTGGTAGACATGCAACTCCATCAATACATGGGTGGGAGAATCCCAAATTGGAGCTGTATCTGGCCCTAAAGGCTGCAGCTGATTATACCATAGAGCGATGACCAAGCCTTATGCAGGGATCCAGCTAAGTATTCTTACAAGTTCCTGAGGTGGGCAGGAAAATCAACCAGTTACTTTGCAATTACGGTGACTACATTTATAATTAGGGTCATGTCCACATAACAATGTTACAGTCAATGGCCAACTGTATATATGACTGTAGCCCTATGAGATTATAATGAACCTGAAAAACTATCACTCAGTGATGTCACAGTGAAACTGCCTTTGCAAGATTATAACTGAAGAGATTATGACGGTGAAAGAGATCAGACCTAACCGACTCTATCTTGCTTCTAAATCTTTAAGCTGTCCTTGTTCATTCCTGAGTAAGGAACTTTGGGAAGGAATTCAGTTCATGGTTTGACTCTGAAACAAAATTGATAACAGCCCTTTCCTGAAAAGACCCCCTTCTTGCCTGGGGTCCAGTCTGCCTTTACAGGACTACCAAGTTAGCTACAAGATTGCAAATTGCAGTTTGGGGGTTATACAGCCTCTGGCTCCAAGAGTCTGAACCTCCCCAAATTGCTCCTGGGGATAACATCATTATTGTGAAACCTAAGATCAGAGCTTGAGATATGTTGCAGACCCTGCACTCGATGGATCAGCTGACACCACCCAGACCAGTAATCTGGGCCAACCAGTTCTGCCATCTCACCCAGGAACAGAAGACATTTAAAAAACCTAACTTCAACCCCCTATGATTCTATTTCCAACCTGACCAATCAGCACTCCCCACTTCCCAAGGCCCTACCCATCAAATTAGCTTTAAAAACTCTGATCCCTGAATGTTTGAGGAGACTGATTTGAGTAATAAAAAAACTCCAGGCCCCTGCACAGCAGCTCTGCGTGAATTACTCTTTCTTCATTGCAAATCCCTTGTCTCAATAAATCAGTTCTGTCTAGGCAGTAGGCAAGGCGAAGCCACTGGATGGTTACAATAGCCATTGTGAAATTGTAGCACATAACACATTACTTACAAGTTTGTGATGATGCTGGTATAAACAAATCTTGTGCTGCCAGTCTTACAAAAGCATAACATTACAGCTGGTCGCAGTGGCTCACATCTGTAATCCCAGCATTTTGGGAGGCTGAGGCGGGAGGATCGCCTTAAGTTAGAAGTTGGAGAACAGCCTGGCCAACATGGTGAAACCCAGTCTCTACTAAAAAAAGAAAAAAATACAAAAAAATTCGCCAGACGTGGTGGCCCGCATTGTTGTCCTAGCTACTCAGGAGGCTGAGGCAAGAGATTCGCTTGAACCCGGGGGGCGGAATTTGGCAGTGAGCCGAAATCGTGCCACCGCACTCCAGCCTGGGTGACAGAGCCAGACGCCATTTCTTTAAAAAAAAAAAAAAAAAAAAAAAAAAAAAAAAAAGCATAACACATACAATTATGTGCAATATAACTGTGTTATTAGTTTATGTATTTCCTACACTGTGCTTTTTATTGTTATTTTAGAGTGTACTCCTTTACTTATATGTATATATTTTTTAAAGTTTATGTACCACCAGGGATGAGGTTAAAACAAAATGTTAACTATAAAACAACATCAGACAGGTCCTTCAGGAGGTATCCCAGAAAGAGACATTGTTACCACAGGAGATGACAGCTCCATGCAAGCTATTGCCCCTGAAGACCTTATGGGACAGGATGTGGAGGTGAAAGACAGTGATATTGATGATCCAAAACCTGTGTAGGCCTCAGCTAATGTGTGTCCGTGTCTTCATTTTAATTTTAAAAAAGTGTAAAAAGTAAAAAATCAAAAAATGTTAAAATAGAAAACAGCTTATAGGATAAGGATATAAAAAAGAAAATGTTTTTGTACAATGTGTTTGTGTTTAAGCTAAGGATTATTACAAAAGAGTCAAAAAGTTTAAAAATTAAAAGTTTATAAAGCGATAAAATTACAGTAAGCTAAGGTTAACTTATTATTGAAGAAATAAAAAATTTTAAATAAATTTGTGTAGCCTGAGTGTACAGTGTTTATAAAGTCTACAGTAGTGAACAGTAATGTCCTAGATCTTCACATTCATTCACCATTCACCCACTCAATCCCCCACAGCAACTGCCAGTCCTGCATGCTCCATTCATGGTAAGTGCCCTATATAGGTATACTTTTTAAAATCTTTTTTCTCTTTCTCAGAGTCTCATTCTGTCACCCAGGTTGGAGTAGTGTGCAGTGGTGCAATCTTGGCTCACTGCAATCTCCACCTCTTCGACTCAAGTGATTCTCCTGCCTCAGTCTCCCAAGTAGCTGAGCACCTGGCTAAGTTTTGTATTTTTAGGGGAGATTGGGTTTCACTACATTGGCCAGGCTGGTCTCAAACTCCTGACCTCAAGTGATCCTCCTGCCTCGGCCTCCCAAAGTGCTGGGATTACATGTGTGAGCCACCATGCCTGGCCCGTTTTTTATCTTTTATACCTTATTTGTATTGTACTTTTTCTATGTTTACATATGTTTAGATACACAATTACTTACCATTGTGTTACAATTGCTTACAGTATTCAGTAGAGTAACATACTGTACAGGTTTGTAGCCTAGAAGCGAGAGAGTATACCTATAGCCTAGACATATAGTAGGCTATACCATCTGGGTTTGTGTAAGTACATTCTATGATGTTCACACAAGGAAGTCACCTAACAAATGCATTTCTCAGAATGTATTCCTGTCGTTAAGTGACACATGACTGTACAGCTAAATAAACCTGGGGAGTTCTGGTTTCATGATTATAAGGAGAGAATGGGGGACCTGAGGGGCACAGTTTGCTCTGCATTCTAGAAAAAGGGAGCAATGACTTTTCTAGTATATCTCTAGAATTATCCCCAATAGACAAAATCCTGGCTATGTTTTTGCAGTCTGCCTCCTTGACATATACCTTCTTACAACACAGATGAATGATGAGGCTTTCTTGGCTTGGTGGGCCATGAGGATCACCCAACTTAGTCCTCTTAGGCTGATTCTATGCCCAATTAATAACTTAAGTGTAATGTCACTTCCCATGGAGATTTTCCTATAAGAAGCAAGTTCCCATAGTAGCAACCATAAACATTTTTTCTTCTTTTTTAAAATTTTGGGGTATGGGCATGGTGGCTCATACCTGTAATCCTACCACTTTAGGGGCTGAGCCAGGAGGATCACTTGAACCCAAAATTTGAGACCAGCTTGGGCAGTATAGGAATATTTTGTCTCTACAAAAAATTTAAAGATTAGCCAGGCATAGTGACACAAGCCTATAGTCCCATCTACTCAGGAGGCTGAAGCAGGGGGATTGCTTGAGCTGAGGAAGTCGAGGCTGCAGTGAGCTATGTTCACACCACTGCACCCCAGCCTGGGTGACAGAGCAAGACCTCATCTCAAAAAAATTTTTAGAATAAATTTCATTGTGCATATTTAAGGTATACAGCATGTTATGAGATACATATGTACAGTAAAATGGTTACTATACTGAAACAAATTAACATATCCATCATCTCACATAGTTACCCACGTTTCCCTCCTGTGGCAAAAGCAGTTATAATCTGCTCATTTAGCAAAAATATTGAATACAATGCACCATTATTTAATGTAGTCCTCATGCTATATATTAGACCTTTGGACTTGTTCAGCCTACATATCTGCTACTATCTATTAAGAACTTTAAATCTGCATCTCCCAATTTTCTCCCCTCCACCTGAGCCTAGTAGCCACTGTTTTAGTTTCAATCTCCATACATTTGACCTTTTTTTTTTTTTTTAAGATTCTACATATAAGTGAAATCATGCAATATTTTTCTTTTGTTTTGTCTGGCTTGTTCCACTTACCAGGTCCATCCACGTTGTGGGAAATGGCAGGATCTCCTCCTTTTCTAACGCTTAATAATATTCTATTGTATATACATATACCACAGTTTCTTTATCCATTCATCTGATGACAGACATCTAGCTTGCTTTCATATCCTGGCTATTGTGAATAATGCTGCAATGAACATGGGAGTGTAGATATCTTTAAAAGGTAGTGATTTCATTTCTGTTGTATATATACCCCAAAAGAGGGATTGCTGGGCCGTACGGTAATTCCATTTTTTATTTATTTAGGAACATACATATTGTTTTCCATAATGGTTGTACCAATTTACATTCCAATCAACAGTGTGCAAAAGTTCCCTTTTCTTCACACCCTTGCCAACACTTGTTATCTCTTGGTTTTTTGTTAATAGCTATCCTACCAGGTGTGAGATGAATCTCATAGTGATTTTGATTTGCATTTCCTTGATGATTAGTGATGTTGAATACCTTTTCATAGACCTCGTGGCCATTTTTATGTCTTCTTTGGAGAAATGTCTATTCAGGCACTTTGCCCATTTTTAAATCAGGTTATATGTTTTCTTGCTTTTGAGTTGCATAAGTTCTTTATAAATTTTGGATATTAACCCTGTACCAAATATATGGCTTGCAAATATTTTTTCCCAATCTATAGATTGCCTTTTCATTTTGTTGACTGTTTCCTTTGCTGCACAGCTTTTTAATTTAATGTAGTCTGATGTATTTATTTTTTCTTTTATAGCCTGAGCTTTTGGTGTGATATCCAAGAAATCAATGCCAAGTTCAATGTCAAGGAGATTTTTCTCTATGTTTTCTTCTAGGAGTTTTATGGTTTTAGGTCTTACATTTAGGTTGTTTATTTCATTTTGAGTTAAAATTATAAACTTTGGCCAGCCACGGTGGCTCACGCCTGTAATCCCAGCACTTTGGGAGGCCGGGGCGGGCGGATCACGAGGTCAGGAGATCGAGACCATCCTGGCTAACACGGTGAAACCCCATCTCTACTAAAAATGCAAAAAATTAGCCGGGCGTGGCGGCGGGCGTCTGTAGTCCCAGCTACTTGGGAGGCTGAGGCAGGAGAATGGCCGGGAACCCAGGAGGTGGAGCTTGCAGTGAGCCGAGATTGCGCCACTGCACTCCAGCCTGGGCGACTGAGCAAGACTCTCAAAAAAAAAAAAAAAAAAATTATAAACTTTAAAATTTGCTTGACACTTTGGGAGGCCAAGACAAAAGGATCACTTGAGCCCAAGAGTTCAAGACCAGCCTGGATAACATGGTGAAACCTTATCTCTACTAAAAATAAATAATAATTAAAAAAAAAAACTAGTCAGGTGTCGTGGTGAATGCCTATAGTCCCAGCTACTTGGGAGGCTGAAGTGCGAGGATCTCTTGAACCTGGGAGGTCACTGCTACAGTGAGCTATGATCATGTGACCACACTCTGGCCTGGGCAAAAGAGCAAGTCCCTCTCTCAAAAAAAAAAAAAAAAAAAAAAATTGCTAGAGTTATACATTCCATTGTAAATTAATAAGTTGGTTCAAAGTTCATTAACAGTGATACTATGTGTGTAATATACAAATTAATTCTCTTGAATCTGAATGCTCAGAAAATTTCAGGTTTCCTGTGTCTTGCTAATTAACAAGAGAATAGATATTTATTAGGAAGAATTCAGGGGAAAAACTGAAGGAATGGGATGTACAAAGTCACAGAGCCAGGAAAGAGAGTGTCATGTTCATACAATCATTTAACACAAATGAAGCATTTGAGCATTGTCTGGAAAGGCCAGTTCAAGTCAGATCATCCCATGAATGCCTTCAGGAGACATTTAGATTTTCCCCCAAGGCCAAGGAGATTGCAGTCTATTTGTAAGAAGAAGAGTAAAATAATCAGATTTATTTTAGAAAAATATCTCTGGTGATGATGTGGAAGATGGATTAGAGTGGAGAGCAACTAGATGAACTGGGATGAGTTAGGAGGAGTCTCAGTGGGAAACTACATAGACCTGGAAAAAGGCAAGGGGAGTAGATACAGAGTACGGAGAGTCAAGAGGATAACACAAAACAAACCATATATGGGTGTTTAATGGAGAAGCATGGATAGATTTAGCTTAGTCAAATAATTGGACAGCAATATCATTAACTGAGATAGGAAATGGAGAAGGAAAAGTAGGTTTTGTTGTTTTTTGTGTGGGTGGAGGATATATTAAATTTGGTTTTGAACATCTTGATTTTGAAATGATTATGAGTCATCCAAGTAGAGACGTTCAGAAGGCAATAGAAACTACAAGTCTATACTTCAGGAGAGCCATATGGGCATAAGCTGTAATTTTGGGATTTGCTGTAAACGATAGGCAAAGTTATAGAAGTTGATGACTTAGAATTTGGCAGTGGTGTTGGGGATTCAGGGAATGAGGTAAGATAAGAAGAGTAAGAATAAAATTCTGGGCCGGGCACAGTGGCTCACGCCTGAAATCCCAGCATTTTGCAAGGCCGAGGTGGGCAGATCACTTGTGGTCAGAAGTTTGAGACCAGCCTGGCCAACATGGTGAAATACCACCTCTACCAAAAAATACAAAAATTAGCTAGGTGTGGTGGTGTGTGCCTGTAATCCCAGCTACTTGGGAGGCTGAGGCAGGAGAATCACTTGAACCCGGGAGGCAGAGGTTGCAGTGAGCCAAGATCACACCACTGCACTCCAGGTTGGGTGACAGAGCGAGACCCGGTCTCAGAAAAAAAAAAAAAAAAAGAATAAAATTCCGAGGACCCGCATATATAAGGTGTTATATAAGGTGTTAACAGAATGAGAAGAGTCATTCAAAGATTTTAAAAAGTAATCAGAAGTGTGGGAGAAGAGACAAGTAGGTGCAATGTTATAAAAGCTCATGGAAGCAAATGTTTTAGGATAAAGAGAGAAGTCAATATTCCCAAATGCTCCATAGGGTACTAAGAGAATGAGGACTGAAAAGAGGCCACTCCATTTATAAGTTAAGTCATTCATGACCTTTTCCAGAACCATTTCATTAAAGTGGTGAGACAGAAGTAAGCTTGTGAAGACAGTAAGTGAGAACAACTCTTTCAAGAAGTTTGGCAGTTAGGAAGAGAAAGAAAATGGCAATATGTGAAGGAGGCAGGATAGAGGGAAGAGGCCCAGATTGAAGACCTTGAGTCTTTATCTTCTCCCTATTCTCGCCATCCAACAGCAAATGTCCTATTGATACTTCATTCAAATTATTTTCAAAACTCACTCTTCCTCCCTTTTCTTCAGTTGCTCAAGTGCTATCAAGACTTCTTTGTTTGTCTCAGACCTGTTTCCATCTTCCCAACCACCCTCCCTGCTTCTTTTTGCTCTTCTCTCCAAGCCATCCACCATCCTGCTGCCAGACTAATTTTCTAGTATACCAGTTACCTCAGGACATTAAGTCACTTAGAAAATATCTGGAGTTCCTCATTTACTCTAATTCCCTCTTCAACCTGACATCTGACCAAGCCAAGATTGATTCTCCCTAGACATCCCATAACCATCTCCTTCCATGCTTTTGCCAAGATGGACTTCTCACTATCCAACCCATTGTACATGCTCTCCCTTCTGACTGATAAAACATCTGACTTTTCTCAGGTAATTAACCTCACCTGGCCTTCAAGATTCAACTCCCAAGCCTTCTATAGAAGAGGAGGAGGAGGAGGAATTAATAATAATTATTAAACAATTTTATCTATCTTACCTTGCTGGTTGGCTAGAAAGAAGGGAGAAGGGAAACAAGAAGGGGAAACTGTTAAGAAAATAAATAATAAGGTCTATATTAATGTAGAAATTAATAAACATATAATATTGAATCTAGTATCACTCTTGATGAATCATTCACATACTTTTGATAGTGAAGTTCTCTGTTTACTTCAGATACTAACATCTAGTTTATACAGGATAACGAATACTATATTAAGGTTTCTAACCTACTATTCAATATGAAAACGATGCTAATTGGTGGGTTTTGGACTCAGCTTTGCAATTGGAGCACTACTGAAAAATACCTGGGGAGCTTTTTGAAATCACACACACTCCAGGAGATTCTGTTTTCATCTCCTTCAATGGCTATGCCCTCTAGCTAAGAATCCCTGCTGCCCTGTGAGTCTTCTCACTAGGAGGAGTGGACCACTTTCCTCAGGTACAGGTTTGAGAGCCACTGCAGGGTATGTTGGGTGGTAAAAAGCAGAACAGTTACAAATTTGAGGTTGGTTATTCCTATGAAAAAAAAACACAAAACATTATAGTAATTAATTGAGTGACTCCAGTTCCTCAGAATATAAAGAATAGACCCAGGAAAGTACTAAATGTTACACAAGGAGACTTTTTTCCTCCCTAAATAGTCACAAAATAATTTTTTAAACATGTAAGAAATGTAATATCAAAGTAAAAATAAATCAGCCAACCAGACTGTCTCCAATCTGTCGGGTGATATATTTAGCATATTTTGTAACTAAATGAGCTGACTTTTAAAGTTGTTTTCAGAATACAACTACTTAATTTACCTAATAAGACTGTATGGCACTCTACATATTATCCATTGTTAGCTGTACTCATACTGCTATGTCTTGTAGAGAGACTATGCTGCTTTTTCCTGCTACATTGTGTTAATAGTTTTAATGACGTGGACATAATTTCACAGGGGCAGTATTTTTTTTTACTCAGTTCGTGAATATCAAACAATCCCAAGCTATTTTGATAACTAGCAGCCTTGACCTGTGCTATTGCTGTTTGCTCATAACAATGATAACCAGTGTTTATTTAGCATCATGAAGTTTAATGACTTTGTATTTCCTTCTATTAACAAAACTCACAGAACTCTGAAATAAGTAGGCCTGTAGCTCTGATCAAAAACCCTAAAGTTCCAGAACTTCAAATTTTATCTTAGAATTTTAAAATCAATGGGGCTTGGGCCACTACCTACTCCATGGGTTCTCACTTATGGTGAGCATCAGAATCTCTTGGGGAGCTTGTTAAATACACAAATTCCCAGGCTGGGAGATTTTAACGAGGCTCAGAAACCCGCATTTAAAACAAGAACTCAAGACAGTCCTTGAACTTCAGTTTGAATATTACTGACCAACACCCTCACTTATACATGATGAAACTGAGCCCCAGACAGAGTAAGTGACTTACTCAAGGTCACTTAGCTAGATAATGACAATCAAGTGTAGAACTGATGCAGCCTAATCCTTAGTTCTGTGTTCTTCCCACGCTTATACCCATACTGTTTAGACTGCCCTTCTGGGTTCCTACAACATGGGAGATCACCTGCCTATTACTCCTGTGACAAGAAGTTCACAGACAGTATTCTATAGATGCCACAGACAGAGGGAAGTAAGCACCATGGGAATAATAGAAGAAAGGCTATTAAAGCTGTTACCTTCATCTTTCCGAATTTCACTTTTTTTATCTGCATGCAAGCACCAATGGATCGTTACAGCAAAATACCAAGAGCTTGTGAGATGGAAAAAGATTACTATACGATGGCAAGTTTACTCACTCCCTTAACATAACTAAAATAGTAAAAAAAAAAAAAGAAAGAAACAATTGTGTTCCTGATAACGAAATATCAGAAAGGCTACATTCTGAATTTACTTTTTCTTTCTGAATTTCAGTTTCTTGTCTATAAAAAGGTATGCTAAAACTACATACTAGGCAGAATGATCTTGAGTACAGCAATAGCACATGAACAGTGCTTCATACAATCCTAGAACGTGGTATATACGCAATACATTCTATAATTTTTGAAAGTATCATCATATGGTGGAAGGGCCAAGCTAATTACAATGGGCCAGGCTAATTACAATTCCATACATACCAAAGTAGAATTATTGATACCTCCCATCCCTAGAGTGCTACAGAAATTACAAAACGTGGCAGCTAGATGATGTAGGAAACATTTACAAGTTTAAGGAGAACACCTATGTAGGGTAACATGGATGAATCTAATGGAATATTGAGCAAAAGAAGCAAGACACAGTAACATAAATACTATGATTCCATTTATAAAAGTTAAAGACAGGCAAAACTAAACTATATTGCTTGGGAATGCATAGTTAGGCAGCAAAACTATAAAGTAAAGCCAGAAATTCAGGAATTCTCTCTTTCTTCTCTCCCCTTCCCCTTTTCTTCCTAGAAAACAAAAACACCAGCGTAGTGGTTCCTTCTGAAGGGTACTGAGGGGTTTGCCTGGAGAAAAGGCACATGAGTGCCTAAAAGGGTGCTAGCCTTGTTTTACTTCTTGACCTGGGTGGTGGTTAAACGGGTGTTGCCTTTAGAATAATGTGCCAATTTTCTTGTTGTTTTGTGCATTTCTATTATATATACTGTATTTCACAACAAAGTTTTAAAAAGATTTTTAAAAGACACATTTAGTAAATAGAACTGAAAGGAGTTACTCAACATTCCTATTACAGATATTTGGTTGTCTCTCCACATGGACTACTAAGATAATAGAATTCAGCTGCACAGTGGGTCTATGTAAATATCCATTTGTGTACTGACCCAGAGGACTCATGCCCTGGAGCCTCTGTGATGTTTAATTGAAAGGCATTTGATCAGAGGTTGCCAGGATCCATTAGACACTAAATATATCATCAACCTAATTACATATGACTTACTAGTTCAGTGCTGATTATATCCAAAATCATCAGAGTCTTAAAAATAGTCATGCTTGTTTGTCCCAACAATGTTTTCAACCATGGTTTCTATGGTTCCAACCACATATGGAGAAATAATATATGTCCTCACGGGGAGAAGAGTGATTTCTGAGTTTTAAAAAGGCAAAGGTTGTCATTTTGCCACTTTGAGAATATCCCTTGATCTAGTTTGATCTATGTATGTTCCACCTAGAGACTAAATTAAAACTCTAACCAAAATATTAAAGGATGGAAATATAGTCAATGACTGTGGTTTATCATTCCATTATTAGAATTGACTAGCAGTATTTTGACACCTAGATAAGACTGCTTTAGTGTGTCTATGTGTATTGTATTATTTAAGTTATGTAATATTAGAAACTTAAAAACAATTTGGTATCAGAGTTGGTGACTGAGGTTGAGTTTGGTATTTAGTTGTTTCCATGCAACTGAATTGTTAAAATGCTTACAATTTCCTGTGATTTATTTTCTGAAGCAAGAAAAGGGACCTAATATTAATATGCTTCTTTTAGATTAATTAGATTTACTTTAATGAAATATACAAACAAGAAAGTATAATATATATTTGTAGTTTAAAGAACAATAATAAAACAAACACCCTTTTACCCACCACACAGCATAAGAAATAGAACATAACTGAAACCTTCATTTCCCTTTCCCCCCCATAAGAGGCAAATGCCACCCTGAATTTTGTGAGTATCATTCTATGCTTTTCTTTGCAGCTTTATGCGTATTGTTTGGTTTACCTGTTTTTAAGCTTTATATAAATGAAATCATGTGGCAGTATTCTTCAATAACTTTTCTTCATTCATTATTGTACTTTTGAGATTTATCATGTCAATAAATACATCTACTTCATTCTTTTTAAATGCCATATATTCAATATGCCGTGACAGCAGTCAGACCATGTGTATCATATAGTTTCAGGGCACTGCCAATATTTCTTCAACAATTGCCATTTCCATATACACCAGCCTTTCACCCGCCCATGCCTCAGTTTTTTGCCTGAAGGCTTTCTCTGGCCATCAGTGACTACTCAGTCTGAACACACAACAGGCTGAAAATACCAAAGAATTAATGTTCCTCAGGAGCAGTTCTCAACCAATAACTGGGATAAACCAGAAGTAAGTGTTGTAAACTGTCCCCTAGAGTTCCCCAGCAGGATCAAACTCCACTTGCCCACAGTGATGATGTGATAACACACCTTTATTGGTTTTCTTCCCTTCTGTTTAACTTCCCCATTATCTGCTGGTGTTTCTTGAGAACATATCCCAAACAAAACCCTCTCCATTCATTGCCTCAGGTCTGTCTTTGGAAGGACACAAACTAAAACAGCAGGAAAATTAAACTTAAGAACCTCTAAATACCTGATTCTGCTATGCCTCCAAGATAATGCAGCCATGCTCCAGATTTCTTCAAGGGTGTCTGGGTGTTAAGCTCCTCTTGAAATCCAAAATAGGAAACAGAAATAAAAGTCCTCAGCCTGTTCTGCCCTCACTTAATTAGCACATGTAAAATTGAAACACATCTTTCCTGAATCTCTTCCTTTTCTCTCTCTCTCCTCTCCCCTTCCCCTTTTCTTCCTAGAAAATAGACAAGCTTTCTTTAACTTTCCCTACATCCTATCTTCCTTCCCTGTTGGAAAGCAAGCTTTCTGAGTTCACTACCATTGACTAAAGGGACATCCTTTCTATACTACAGGAGAACTTTATGTTCTAGGTCATCCAGGCTCAGCCTGGAAAGATTAAGGAATTTATAAAAATCTCTCTCAAAACTTGTATACATTTATTTTTTAATTTCAGAAACTACCACTTGTCTTTATCTTTAATTCTTTCTGAAACATCCATTTCCCTGGTAGAAGTTAGACAGTAAACAAAAAATACATAGGAGGAAAAAAGAAAAGGCAAATAAAGAACACAAAATTTCAGGATCTGTTCATAGAAAAACAGGCCAATTTCAAACAAACAGTTCTCCCAAGACTCAAAGAAACCAAAGGCAAGTTGGCTTTCCTTAAAAAAAAAAAAAAAAAAAAAAGATCCTGAAAGAATAACAAGAGATAGATCAAAAGAGAGCTGAAACAAGAACAGGAGATAAAAAGTGAGTCTGTGGAGCTCAGAGATGAATAGAAACATAAAATGAAACTATTACAGAGGTGAAATTCTCATTAGAGTCAACAAATGGTAAGACATAGATATGGATAAAAATACAGTCTAGGACAAAAAGAATAGCCTTGAGTAAATAACATAAAATGAATTTGAAAAGAACAGAGATAAAATAAGAAAGGAGGTGGTATGGATATTAAACAAATAATCATTGTCATGGATGAAAATAATATATGGAATGGGAAAAATTCAAATATATAATTGAATATAATTTTCTTGAAACAAAATCTCAAATCTATAGATTACGAAGACATAGCTTAGCCAATATCTTGAAAATTTTGATGAAGATTAATTACTAAGATATCTTAAAAATGGATTTAGAGCAACAGGTTGTAAGAAGTTACACAGTACAAAATAAGAAGCACATGAACCAAGTCAACCAAAATGAGAAAGAATAGGAGGAAATGAACTGAAGAGGTATTTAAGATCCTGGCATTTAGTAAGCCTACCATGGTGTGGTTGTTAAGAGGCCAGCGCTGTAAACTGCCTAGATTTGGATCCCATCTGCCCTTTATTACCTGTGTGACTAAGGTAAGTTATTTTGCCTCTCGATGTCTCAATTTTCTTAATTTTAAAATGGAGATTATATTAGCCACTCACATAACACAGTGACTGTGAAGATTGAGAAAATATTTAGTCTTCTTTAAAAAATGCTTGCCGGCCGGGCGCGGTGGCTCACACCTGTAATCCCAGCACTTTAGGAGGCCGAGGCGGGGGGATCACGAGGTCAGGAGATCGAGACCATCCTGGCTAACACGGTGAAACTCCATCTCTACTAAAAATATGAAAAATGAGCCGGGTGAGGTGGCGGGCACCTGTAGTCCCAGCTGCTCGGGAGGCTGAGGCAGGAGAATGGCGTGAACCCGGGAGGTGGAGCTTGCAGTGAGCCGAGATCGTGCCACTGCACTCCAGCCTGGGCAACAGACCAAACCTCTGTCTCAAAAATACAAAATACAAAAATAAAAAAATAAATGCCTTGCCATATTCAGCACTATTAATTATTATTAAGTTCAACAGAGCTTGGTGATTCTCTGAAGGTAAGAGAGTAAAAGACAGGGAAGACAGGAGATGATTCCTAGGTTTCTGGATGTGAAAATCATAATGCTATGCCCTATAGAGAGAACACAGAACAAGGGGAATACAGAAGAAATGATTTTTTTAATTCTCAATCAATATAGTCCCCATCCAAATCTCATCTTGAACTGTAGTTCCCATAATTCCCATGTGTATTGGGAGGGGACCACATGGGAAAAACTGAATCATGGGAATTCTATCTCATGATAGTGAATTAGTTCTCATGAGATCTAGTGGTTTCATAAGGGGCTCTCCACCATCGCTCTGCACTTCTTCTTGCTGCCACCATGTGAAAAAGGATGTGTTTGCTTCCCCTTCTGCCAAGATTGTAAGTTTCCTTAGGCCTCCCAGCCATGCTGAACTGTGAGTCAATTAAACCTCTTTCCGTTATAAATTATCCAGTCTTGGGTATGTCTTTATTAGCAGTGTGAGAATGGACTAAATACATCAATTATAATGGATTCATTTTGAACATGTTAAGATTATCTTTGAGAAGATAGGTAGAGAAGTCCTGTGGGCACCTAGAGCTCACCTAGGACTGAAGGCAGGTGTACAGGGCTTTAATGTGAGTGCAGAAGCCATGAATGTGGGTAAGATCTCCTTTGTGATGTACACAATGAAAGAAGAAAAAGGGTGAGAACTGAACCCGTGGAACATTCCCATTTATCAGCTGGCAGAAGACTAAGGCCTGTGACAAAGGACCAATAGAAAAATAAAGGAGAGGATAAATGATGAATCAAAGGCACAAGGACAGGCTGGGCACAGTGGCTAGTGCCTGTAATCTCAGCACTTTGGGAGGCCAAGGTGGGTGGATCACTTGAGCTCAGGAGTTCAAGACCAGCTTGGGCAACATAGGAAGACTCCGTGGTGGCGGGGGGCGGATAGATATTATATATATAATATATATTATACATATATATAACAAGTACATTGGAGAGGCTGTGTTCAGGAGCACAGATGAATGGGCTGGACTTTACCAAGAGAAGCACATTTTTTCCACTGAGAAAGAAAACCATAAGGGTGTGTGTGGAAGCAGGTAAGTGTGTAGACTGTAGTTGGTAAAGCTGAAAAAGCTCCTACGGAAAGATTTTCCCCAAGGCCTGAAAGCTTAAGGGAATGAATAACTCCGCCCTCCTCAGGCCCAGTCCTCAGGCGCAAAGTCACGTGCCCTAGCAGTGTGCATCAGCAAGATAGCAGAAGCAGGAAGAGAGTTAGCCAGAAGACATGTACCCTGTGAAGACCCAGAGAGAGGCCGTCCAGGTACTACCTAGCAGTTACATCAGACTGAGACACTTCCTGTTTACAGGAGACTATAAAACCTCTGCCCTATCCTCATTTGGTGCTGATGCCATTTTAGGCCTCAGCCCGCCTGCACCCAGACGCTCATTAAAACAGCATGTTGCTCCACACCGCCTCCTGTTGTCTGTTGGCACGTTCTCGGGGTTCGAACCGATACAAGAATCTTTCACCTACCTGGTGCTTTGGCCTCATCTATAAAGTAAAAGCAAAGCCATCTGTTGTTAAATATGGAAACTCTGTGCAGCAGTGAAGATTAGGAGTAGTTAATGATAGAAGGATGACCCCCTCTCAAAAAAAAAAAAATAGAAAAAAAAAAGTTACATTGAGGGCCCAGCAGACATTGAATGAAAAATATGAACTCCAGTCAAAAACTTGTTTTTGCATTTTTTTCCAGCAGCTTTTCTACTGTCCAGAAACAAGGTAGAGAATCTGAGGTAAGATATGGCATGAAAAATGTTTGACATGGCAACTTTTGCCGTAAACAGAAAGTAGAAAATAATTAAATGTAGTTCCATTTCTAGCATTACCTAAAGTGCAGTGTTGGCTTATAAGACAGAATACCTGGACCCTGCCTCATGTGTGCCTATTGTTTGCTGAACGGATTTTAATCCTATAATAAAATCTCTCACAACATGCCATGGAAAGTATTTCCTAGAATTCTTAAAAACTAATGAGAAGGAAGCTTGAACATGCTGATTAACATGGAAGCTAGCTACTGGAAAAGAAAAGCAAAATTGAAAGATATTGTTTTAATATCCTTTCAGCTACTCTAAGATTACATAACTGAATATAGAACAAGCTATATAAAGTACAAGGCTTAGTAAAAGAAACACCAGGCTAATACCTGAGTTTTCATACTTATGGCTTAAACTTCTCATACAATGTACTACTAGCCTAATAGACTTTCTAGAATTAATTACTACAAGTAGTTCATGGAGATAAGTGCATTTTTATTCAACTTTAAGTAGTTTGTTTCATTGTTTTGAGTATAAATAAGCAATCTCATCAATGATCACTTCAAAGATACAGTTTATTAAATATCTTAATCATTACTCACAAAGCATTATAGGATTATTAGTAAAGCTCCCTAATAGATAGTATTATTATTTTCACTCTTTTCAAGGAGTCAGTTGTCAATATAAAAAATATGTTTAGAGAATGGGTCAGTAAAACAGCGATTTGAATAATGAAGAATATTTGAATGATTGAAGGATAATGAATCAAACTGAGGCAAACAAAGGAAGTGACAATGAAGAATAAAGTGATGTAAAGAATTAATGTAAGAATAGTAAGGAGCATTTTATAAACTAACTGTCAAAAGCAAATTCTTCACAATAAACAAACTCTGAACAGTAAGTCTATGAGGAGTTGCCATTGAACTTTAAGTTGCTCGAACACACTAACTGTGGAAGAGTAGTACAAATGACAAGTAGGCTTCCCACCAAGCAAAACTAGAAAATCAAAATTTGATTCCAGCAGTAGCACATCTTCAAGTCCCTCCTCACTTCCTCCTTTCTTAGACATTCTTTGTCGAAACAAAACAGATCTACTTAAAAGGCCAAAGGCCACTGGAGAAAGAGTTTATGAACAGACAACCCAGGTGTCCTGTATCTAAAAGGGAAACACAGGTCTTGAAATGAGATAGACTGGAAATAATGAATTAGCTAGAATTCATAGGGAAAGAACTTCATTCCTTAGCACTTATCTTCATGGTATTGTTTCTGTGGTGTATTATTACTTCAGTAACTTCTTCCTGTAATAATCTAGGTTACATGTAGGTATGTATTTATCACAATAATCTGATGGCTGTCTAATAACTAGTCACATACATGACATCTCTACTTCATAATAGTAGGAGAAACTTACTCTAAAGTAAAATATGATACATATGCCTTTTTAATTCTGCAGAAACCCATTCATCTTTATCAATAGATTTTTAATATTATCAATATGTATTTTTCTGAAACGTATGCAATCAATCCTTTGTCAATTCTTTACTATGATCTGAAGGAAGTTGCAATCCAAAGAGAATAAGGTTTACAATTATACTTGAAGATGAGAGTACTAAATATCTGTGATATATTTGAAAACCTAGCCAATGGGTGACTACTGCTTTCATTACCTTACTTGCTGCCTAGTAAACTAAACTGGGTGCCTAAAATTCCCTTTATTTTCAACTTCAATTACATATAAATTGAAAGGTATTGTTTTAATATCCTTTCAGCTACTCTAAGATTACATAACTGAATATAGAACAAGCTATATAAAGTACAAGGCTTAGTAAAAGAAACATCAGGCTAATACCTAAGTTTTCATACTTAGCACAAAAGTCTAAAATATTCTTTACCCCCGACCTGAATATGGCTTAAACTTCTCATACAATGTACTACTAGCTTAATAGTCATTTTAGAATTAATTACTGCAAGTAGTTCATGGAGATAAGTGCATTTTTATTCAACTTTAAGTAGTTTGTTTCATTGTTTTGAGTATAAATAAGCAATATCATCAATGATCACTTCAAAGTTAGTTTATTAAATATCTTAATCATTACTCACAAAGCATTATAGGATTATTAGTAAAGCTCCCTAATAGATAGTATTATTTTCACACTTTCCAAGGAGTCAGTTGTCAATATAAAAAATATGTTAATATAAGAAAAGTAAGGAGCATTTTATAAATATACTGTTAAAAGCAAATTTCATTACCTTACTTGCTGCCTAGTAAACTAAACTGGGTGCCTAAAATTCCCTTTGTTCATTTTTCAACTTCAATTATATATGCACAGTATTTTAATTACTTAGCCTCTATAGTTCTAAGTGCTTAGATTTTTCCACACCAAAATTCTCTAGTTTCCATTGTTATTTCCTGTTATAAGATTATTCAAAGTAGTTTTTTTCTTTATTGTTGTTTTTCAAAGGGAGGCAGACTGACCAGTCGTGTTTGGGGTTATTTCACAATGCTAGTTCCTTCCTGTATACAAATTCACACAGGCACCCGTATTCGTACAAATGCTGGCCCTAGGTAAAAAAATAAGGTTGCCAAGCATTTGAAGTCTTCAGATCATTCTTTCTTTGCTCCTCCTTTGGGGATCACCACCTCCCCTTCAATTATTCTGCATCCTCCTTTTTCTCCTCTTCCTTACAAACAGCCTGGAATCAGTCACAGCTCCTGACACTCCTGAGTTACGTGGCCTACTTCTGAGGCACGCATAGACTTGGTAGCAAAGCAAAGGAAAAGGCAGCGACAGACCTGTCTCAGCTGCCAGCTGCAATCTTTCTCGCACACCAGTGCCTCTCCTTCTTACAAGTTACATCCTGTCGGCAGACGGACTGGCCCAACAACAAGGTTGTATCTATTGAGGTTAAACTTGCCCCAAACAGTGTTTGTTGGAGCAGAGAGGCAGAAAGGGTACAAAATAGGAAGGTGAGTTCTCGAAAGAGTTAAAATCCAGTCTTAAAAATTCCACATATGCTCAGTCAAGTAAATCCTCATGAATTTTTTACTGATATTTTGTCCTAGAAGATAGTGATATTAACATATTCTAGAAAAGAAAAACCTTGATTCAGTAACAACCTCACTAAGTGAGAGATACATGATTAAATGATGACAAAATATATTTTGAGGTTATCTCAAAGTTTAATGAAGTTCTAAATCTATAGAATGATTGAATATACACTTTTAAGAAAACATGCAATAGAAGACTAGATAGAGCTGAAAAAGATGCATCCATAGATTTTAGATTGTTCATTTCTTATATATTTGATTTTATGTATGAGAGTGTTTGTTATCCTGATTCAGAATGAAATGACTTTGAATGGTATTTGCGGAATCACTTTTTTTTCTAGCCTGAGGAATAATTTATTGTGGAAAAGTTGAAAAGTTGCTCTAATTCACTAATATTTCAAAGCATCATTTATTTTCTCAGGGAAAGAACCAGAAAAATTGGATCCAAACTTAAAATATCAATACTCATAGTTTAGCATTTAAAAATGAATAACTACGTGGAGTTACCAGTGATACTTTTAAAATTTATATTTTTGCTATGTGTACTGTTTCAACAAAGTCATGAGTACACCAAAGTGAGCTAACAGTCCTCATTCCAAAATGTTGCCCCAAAATAATTTCTGAACCACATGACAGATGTTTGATAGATGACTAAATTTCTTGTCATGTTTATTGTTAATAGTAAAACCAACAGAGTGCTAAACTTCAGACACTAATATCTTCAAAATATGGACTTACATGAAACTAGACAGCGATATCATCTTAAAGTACTTTTTTGTCTTAAACAAACAAATCAAAAAAAGCAAAGATCAGAGTTGAAAGGAAGAAAAATACACTGAGTGACACCATATGGCAGCCAGACACTGGGATAGATGCTTCATATACCTTAGGTCATTTAACGTTATAGTTAAGTAGAAAATGTTTTAAAGTTGTGGAGGTATTTAACTAGTTTTTCATTTTCTAAGCCAGCACAGCTTTTGACTCACCTGTTCATAATGCAGAGATCATTTGTTTTGCCCTACGTTTCTGTTGCACAACATTTTCTCTCTTTTAAAAGATATTTATTGAATCATCATCTGCCTCAGGCTTGATATGGCATAGCCTCTGAAAGACTGGTTAAGTACTTCAACTCACCTTTCAAAATATTTCCAGTGCGGGCCATTCAGTGTTCCAGGTACCTAATGGGTCATTTTCATCTTTCCAGTCTACCAAGCAGGATCTCAAAGCCTCCTTTATCTTTCTGGGTGTATACAGAGTCATTAAGCTCAAATATGTCCTTTGTCAACAGACTTGAGGGTTGGGTTTAGTTATTAACTTGGTGAGTCTCCACCCAGCTAACTATTCTAGGAAATCATTTGGTGAGTCAGGCATTCTTACATTCACATTGCAGCAGCCAGTCATCTGTCCTAAGTGGTGCTGCCGAAGACTGAATGTCCTGGAAAGCTTGTTATCACATCTCCATTATGACAAAAGCATTGTGCCGAACAGATGAAAAAATGCATTGTCAATGGAATATTTTATGTTTGTTTGTTTTCCTTTAAGCAATATTGCCTTGTTATAAAAGATCAATAAATATTTGTTCATTTCAATTCTGATGAGTCTGTGAGCTGTTAAAAGCATCCTACTTTGGGATTGAAAAAGTGGGAAATCTAAAGTGAAAGTCTACAGTGATTAAACAAAACTGAAAACTGAGCCACTCCTCTTCCATCTGGTAGAGAAACTGTGACCACATGCCCTTCTCTCCACTAAGAGGAAAGACCAGACTCACTGGTTCACTGGTATGTTTTCCTTATAGTAGACTGTGGTATGACAATGCCAAGTGATAAAACTTCTATGACGCCCCTCTCTCCAATTGATTCAAAGAACTTGGAGGGGAGGAAGAAGGGGGAAGATGTGAGGAGACACAGCAAGTTAGGCACCTCTGTTTTTTCACAGGAGCAAAAATAATAGGTTCTTATCTAGTTGGAAGGTGAGGATACTACTAATTCATAAAACAACATGAACAGAGTTAATTTTCTAAATGTCAAGACGTAAAGAAAATTTAACCTTCTTTAGGAAAAAAAATTCTTTCTAAAAGAAAGAAATAAATTTGTATTGAATTATTACTATGTAATAGGTGCTAAACCAAGCACCTTACATGTTTTTGCTCACAACAACTCCATAATGTTGCTGTTATTTCACCATTTTACTGATGTATTAGTCCGTTTTCATGCTGCTGATAAAGACATACCCAAGAGGGGGTAATTTATACAGGAAAAAGGGGTTAGTGGACTTACAGTTTCATCATGGCAGAAGGCAAGGAGGAGCAAGTCACATCTTACATGGATGGCAGCAGGCAAAAAGAAAGAGCCGGCCAGGAACAGTGGCTCACACCTGTAATCCCAGCACTTTGGGAGGCTGAGGCAGGTGGATCACGAGGTCAGTAGTTTGAGACCAGCCTGACCAACATGGTGAAACCCTGTCTCTACTAAAAATACAAAAATTAGCCAGGCATGGTGACAGGCTCCTGTAATCCCAGCTACTCAGGAGGCTGAGGTAGGAGAATTGCTTGAATCTGGGAGGCGGAGGTTGCAGTGAGCCAAGATCATACCATTGCACTCCATTCTGGGTGACACCATCTCAAAAAAAAAAGAGAGAGAGAGCTTGTGCAGGGAAACACCTGTTTTTAAAACCATCAGATCTCATGAAACTTATTCACTATCATGAGAACAGCACGGGAAAGACCCATCCCCATGATTCATTTACCTCCCACTGGGTCCCTCTCATGAAATGTGGAAATAGTGGGAGTTACTATTCAAGATGAGATTTGGGTGGAGACACAGCCAAATCATATCAACAAATAAAGAAATTTAGGACAGTAACTTTCCCAGAATCGCACAGTTGAGCCAAAATTTAGATGAGTTCATTGCATTTGTTTTTAAGCACCAGACTATTAAATTAGGTTTTGTTATTTTTGAAGAGCCAGAACTAATGGCAAGTATGTTGTATTGCCCATATAGTAAGGAATTAAAAGAAAACTAATGTGACTAGCATGTAGCCTTACAATTAGTTTGTGTTTTATATGTATAATACATATTTATAATATATATAATAACTTGTTTTGATATTAAATTCTACCTTTTTTTAAAAAAAATCACACGATGAAACTTTCAAAGTAATCATTCCAAGACAATGAGAAATAACTGTATTAAAACATAGCTAAAATTCATAACATAGGCAGCATCAAGACTCAGTTCCTAAAGCAGATCCTACTGAAAGTTATAAAGTTAAAAAAAAAAAAAGACAGTGTTCACATTTGACAAAGATGGGTTGTGGTGGCTCAAGTGTTCATTATTCTTATCTTTTCACATATGTTTAGAATAGTTTACATAGAAATATATTTATAAAAACATGGATCATTACCAATGCAGAACTTCTGACCATTATCCTTACCTTGATTATACCCTAGGGAACCTTATTTTCCAACTTTGTACCTGAGCTCATAGGGAAAACCAGAAATAATAAAAAGAATATATGCTAGGTAGAAGCCTGTCTAAACACATAATCTTTTTCTGGGAAAATATAAAAGGACTACAGAGCAAGATGGCTTTTAACTGTTAACGAATTCTTCTAAAATACCATGTGATATAACTAAAAAGAAAAAACTTCCAAATTGATTTGATCAGGTTTACAAATCTGATACCAACAGTTGACAAATGCAAAACAAAATAAAACAAAAAAAACAAGGGAGACTACTTGAGGAAGAAGAGAAAGAAGTAAAAAGAAAGGAAAGGAAATTAAACAAAATAGCATTTATGGCTATAGATGAAGAAATGTTAAATACAATCTGCCAAATCAAATTCAAAAATATATTCAGGCTGGGAGTGGTGGCTCATGCGTATAATCCTGGCACATTGGGAGGCCAAGGCAGGCAGATCTTTGAGTCCAGAAGTCCAAGACCAACCCAGGCAATAGGGTGAAAACCCATCTCTACAAAAAACACAAAAAGTAGCCAGGCATGGTGGCACATGCCTGTAGTCCCTGCTACTTGGGAGGCTGAGGCAGGAGGATCAGTTTGAGCCCAGGATGCAATTAGCCGAGATCGCGCTATTGCACTCCAGCCTGGGTGACAGAGCAAGACCCTGTCTCAAAACAAAAAACAAACAAACAAAATACATATTAAAAGAAAAATCTGTTCCCACCAAGGAAATTTTACTCTCATGAAATTAAAGGATAGTTTAATCTAGAACACTAGACATAACCACATGGCATTTATACATGAAAGGAGAAAATAAAAATAGATATCAAAAGGTATCCATTAAATAAATTTAATGCCAATTCCTCATTTTTAAAGCACCCAAAATATACTAGTAGTAAATGGATATCTCCCAAACATAATGAAGAATACTATTTATTGTATTAGTCAAGGGAACGCTAGCTGCTGTAATTTATAAATTCTGTGGTTTAGTAGAATATGTTGATTTCTTATTCCTCTGTTGTTCAACTAGTGGCAGTGTCAAGGAGGTGAGGAGAGCATGATTTCAGAGTGCAATGTGTGAGGTACTGTCTACAAGATCAAGATACTCAGGATAATGGAGCCTCTACCATCTTCAATACACAATTTCTCAGGCTGCCCTGAGAATTAGCATCTAACCAGCAAATAGGGAACAAAAGGAGAACATACATGGGACATTTTTAATACAGATTAGGTCAGGAAGTGGCACTCATTACTTCCACTAACATCCCACTAATTAGAACTTCACATATTGTTGCTTCTAACTGCAAAGAAGCCTGGGAAATGTAGTCTCTCTGTGTACCAGATGAAAAACTGGGTTTGGTGAACAGTTAGCCAGTCTCTGCTGAACCTATTCTACTGGTTATCAAATAGTCTTTTTTATTCTTCTTCCTACACAGAGCTAACTTCTTTCTCAAAAGAGACAATTCAAAATCCCAGCCAGTCCCTATGACCAGTTCAAAATACAGGATCTCCAAGTGCTAACGACGTAGAATTCTTTCTCTAACTGATTAAAATGTAGCCTTATAGTTCAGCAACATTATTAAAATGATAAATTATCTGTCCATTTCCCTCCCCTGCACACACACACACACACACACACATACACACACACAGAGAGAGAGAGAGAAAAAGAGAGAGCGAGAGAGAGAGAGAGGAATGTAGCAGTTATTACCTTTTAATTTACTATATAACCATCTCCTTTGGTGTCACCTTCCATTAGAACTTAAACTCCATGATAGCAGATTTTTGCCTCCCCACCATTCCACTGCTGTATGCTCTCAGTATCTACAAGTAAATAATTGTTAAATATTTATTTACATTGCCCAAAGTAAGCATGTGTTACTTTTACAGTAAAATTAATTTTGAACAGAAATACAAATATCTTGGGAAGTGGTTAAGCATCATTCACACCTTGGTTTCAATTTCCCAAATCTCACTGTTAGAACTGAATCACCACTCTTGGAGCTGGGGTTTGTATAGGCAGGGAAAGAAAGTAGGGTGGTGGAATGTAGGACTATGGAGAACTGAAACAGCATGAAGACACTGGTCTGCAAGAGACCAAAAAAGGGGAGTCAAGAGGTGAAAGACAGGATCAGAACAAAAGGTGAGAAAGCAACAAACTTTGGTTTGAGCCACAAGAGTAATTAATTCATTAATTAACTGATTAGGAACTTGTAAACTCTTTCATTCAATAGTAAAATATTGATTTTTATCTGCCACAACTGTGATGCACATTTGGGATTAAAAAATGAACAAGAGACAGAGCATGACCTCGAGAAACTCATATCTAGTTTTGGGGGACAGAGTATAGTGAGTATATGAGTGTGATAAGGGAGATGTGAATGGAATGTTATGACAACACAGAAAGAAAGCAATTAACCAGGCCATGACCAAGTGGAGGACAGATCCAAGAAAAGTTTCAGGAAGAAAGAACCTGAGTCTTAGAAGAGAGGATAGGCCGGGCGCGGTGGCTCAAGCCTGTAATCCCAGCACTTTGGGAGGCCGAGGCGGGCGGATCACGAGGTCAGGAGATCGAGACCATCCTGGCTAACATGGTGAAACCCCGTCTCTACTAAAAAAACACAAAAAACTAGCCGGGCGAGGTGGCGGGTGCCTGTAGTCCCAGCTACTTGGGAGGCTGAGGCAGGAGAATGGTGTAAACCCAGGAGGCGGAGCTTGCAGTGAGCTGAGATCCGGCCACCGCAGTCCAGCCTGGGAGACAGAGCGAGACTCCGTCTCAAAAAAAAACAAAAATATTAATGCAAAATAAGTTTAAAAAAAGGAATAAAGAGGGACAAAGAACAGATAGTACAAATAGAAAACAAGCAACAAGATAACAAGATGATACATTTAAACCAAAACATATTCATAAATACATTAAATACAAATGATATAAACATATCAATTACAAGTCAGAGATTGAGACTTCCAAGAAATCCACTTTAAATATAAAGACAAAAGTAGGTTAAAAGTAAAAAGATAGGAAATTATATATCATAGTAACATAAATCAAAATGAAGTTGAAATGACTGTATTAATATAATACTAAGCAGATTGCAGAGTAAAAAATTTCACTAGGGAAAATGAAGGCCATTTCATAATGGTGAATTATTCACATAAATTCATTGAGAGGACCTAACTATCCTAAACAAATATGCACTTAATAAAAGGTTGTCAAAATACATGAAGTAAACATACATAAAACTACAAAGAGAAATGCATAATGCCTACTTTGTTGAAATTTTGTTATAAGGAGCAGAAATAATGTATGTTAAGTATTAGGACTACCACTCAGCAGATGATAAAGGTTCAATATGTTATCTACTATTACTAGTATCAGAAAACTAAAAGATATTATAGTGGTTTATGCAATGCTTAAAGTTTTACTCACCTTTTTTTTGTTTTTACTGTAAAATGTAGATTTAAAAATCTATAAATTACATTACATTCCATTCACATTGTACCTTAAATCCTTTTCTCCAGTCTCACCAGAAGAGACGTTCCTCTTTTTGTTCAAGTTTGACTTTTCCTTGGACTACAGAAGCATTGTGAAAGAGAGAAAATATTTTGAAAGAAAGGTCAGACAAGACATAGAAATGGAATGGACAGGAAACTAAAAAAAAGGGAAGCATCAAATATAGCTGTGTTAGACATAAACATGGGAACAGTATACACCATGGACTACTCGAGGAAGGGAGGCAGTGGAGTATGGGTTGAAAAACTACTCGTTGGGTACGATGCTCACTACCTGGGTGCAATATATCCCTGTAACAAATCTGCACATATACCTTCTATATCTAAAAGTTGAAATTAAAATACGTGTGTGTGTGTGTCTATATATATATATATATATAGGCTGGGCGCAGTGTCTCACGCCTGTAATCCCAGCACTTTAGGAGGCTAACGCAGGTGGATCATCTGAGCTCACGAGTTCAGGACCAGCCTGGGCAACATTGAGAAACCATCTCTACTAAAAATACAAAAATTAGTCAGGCATGGTGGTGAAAGCCTGTAGTCACAGCTACTTGGGAGGCTGAGATGGGAGGATCGCTTGAGCCTGGGAGGCAGAGGTTGCAGTGAGCCGAGATCATGCCACTGCACTCTAGCTTGGGTGATAAGAGTGAGATCCTGTCTCAAAAAATATATATATGTATTATATATACACTATGTATATAATATGTATCTATAATATATAATATGCATATATGTCCATATGAAAACGATTTGAAAAGATAAAGAAGTGAAAATAGAACAAAAGAAAAAATATATATATGGCAGTGAGGTTCTAAGCTTAGTAAATGGGAGGGAAAGGGGTATTGACAGAAACCAGAAGCTTGGCAGAGAGCTAGATCTGTGCATGAAGGAAGGCAGGATGAGTTTGGGATATGTTGAATAAGAAGGTACAGCAGGATAACAGGAAAAGTGACACAGTCTGATATGAAGCAGAAGATATGGGGCTGGAATTGTTTTAAAGATCAAGTCTCAAGATGTAAATGCATGAGTCATAGGAAGACTGAGATAGTTGCCCTAATGTGTTTGCTGTCAGAGAGCAAATGATAATTAGTATAAATATTATGTTAAAAAAAAAACCACAGTAAGCTTCAGGCATACAAAGAATAGAATAATTCAGAAATCATTTCACTGCCGTCACTTGATACTAGTTAATTATACTTCACAGGAATGATTCGGTGGGATGGTGGTAGGAGGAATGTTTTCTGTCTGACAGACTGACTCCAATGATCCAAGCAGACATGCTGTCTTTGGGAAACCTAGGTAACCTGAGTTGCAACCAAGAAGTCACTATTTGTCCCTTTTTAACAAAATATAACAAAAACTACTTTGAACTTTAATAGACCAGGAAGCATCAGGTTTTTTTTTTTTTCTGTATTATTACAGTCTGATATGGAGTATATGTATTATATAGAATGAGACTCTGTCTTAAAACAAAAACAAACAAAACATCATGAAATATATTACAACATTGTTATGAAGTAATACATCTGCCCTTCTGGTTTGTAGCTGTTACTAACCCATAAAGGAAGTCCTATAATGAAACTTTGTTCTGCTGTTTTATATTTCTTGTTAAAGTAATATAACCTCCTAAAAAACTTATCTTTGAGTACTGTGGGCATTCACCCAAGTATCTGTAAATGATAAAATCTATACTCTGCCTGGAGACAAGAGTGAATGCCCCAGAAGGAGGTTTAATACTTTATTATTACTTACCACACTTTATTTATTAGAGTACTCTAATTCTTACAAAAAAGAATTCAGAATTCCCTGTATGAAATGCCAAAAATAATCACATTGTTAAGAAAAGTTGTGGAATAATTTTGACTATATATCATTTTTAATTTTCAAATAATGACCATACTTACAACAGGAATATTTTAAAAATCATAAAGCCCAGTAAGGAAAAATACAGATTTTTTTTTTCTAGTAAATTAATGTTTAGCATCTGACAAATATGAGACATCCTTCATGAGGCTATTTTCTTTTTTTTTTTTTTTTTTGAGATGGAGTCTTGCTCTGCCGCCCAGCCTGGAGTGCAATGGTGTAATCTTGGCTCACTGAAACCTCTGCCTCCAGGATTCAAGTGATTCTCCTGCCTCAGCCTCCCGAGTAGCTGGGATTACAGACACCCACCACCACGCCCGGCTAATTTTTGTATTTTTGGTAGAGACAGGGTTTCACTATGTTGGTCAGGCTAGTCTCAAACTCCTGACCTCGTGATCTCCTGCCTTGGCCTCCCAAAGTGCTGGGATTACAGGCATGAGCCACCGCGCCCGGACTTCATAAGGCTATTGTCAAATTTACAATATTCATTTCTTCTACTGTCTCAATCTTTAGCTGAATCAATGTTGTGCAACCGAGAAAGGGAGAGATAACCTGATCTTTGGATTAAGAGAATACTCCACAGTTAGAAGGGTTTAGCAAACATTCAGAAACATTCCATGCCAAAGTTTAATTATGTAAACCAATTACAAGATAGAAAGGATTCCAAATCTTATATTCCTTGAGCACAACATAGATTGAAAAGGACACATGTAACATGTTAATGTACATTAAATGTGACACAAAACTGTTTATTAGCAGCATAATGGGTGACAAGAAACCTGGGATGATAAATACAGGAAGTAAATTTAGAATCAGGAAATTTCTACACAAATTTCTAAATGAATTCAAATTCTATATAATGTGATTATCTTCTTATATGTGAGAGAAAACAGACCTAGAGAAAGTAAGAGATTCTTAAGATAACACAGTATAATGAAGACTCTAGAATTAGAACCAGGTAATCTGACAATTAGATCAGTGTGCTAAATCCTCTAGTAGTCTGTACCTCAGTAGGTGGCATAAATTTTCTTATTTCTTATGGTTTTTGTTGTTGTTGTTGCTGTTTTTTTTTTTTTTTTTTTGAGACAGAGTCTCACTCTGTTGCCCAGGCTGGAATGCAGTGGTGCCATCTCGGCTCACTGCAACCTCTGCTTCCCAGGTTCCAGTGATTCCCATGCCTCAGCCTCCGGAGTAGCTGGGAATACAGGTGCCTGCCACCACGCCCGGTAATTTTTTTATTTTTAGTAGAGATGGGGTCTCTCTGCTAAACCCAGGCTGCTCTCGAACATCTGACCTCAAGTGATCTGCCTGCCTTGGCTTCCCAAAGTGCCGGGATTACAGGGGTGAGCCACTGCACTCCCAGGTGAATTTTCTTATTTCTTTAAGAGATTATTTTATATTCTTCTATCAATAGATAATTACCAGGAAGTCTTGCTAAATCTCTAGGTTAGTTAAGTGTTCCTCTTCTGGGTTCCCAGACAGCCCTGTACCTACCCGAATTTTAACTATGTAGGATAACTTGTTTTTTTTGTTTTTGTTTTTGCATGCCTGTCTACCCCTACTAGACTGCAAACTCTGAGATTTTAGACTAACTGTTAACCTTCATTATATCCCTCAGTAAATAGCACAGTATTTGGCAAACATCTAATAAACAATAAAAATATATATATAATGATTTGACTTTTTTCCGAAGGCGCACCATCCTTGTCAACTTCTCCAGCCTCACATCCGCAAACAGTGGCATAGAAGTCTTAGTTTTAGTTCAGCACAAAGACCAGTTTCTTACTGTACAGCTTTTGTTCAAGCAATCCTTTTCCCTTTACTCCTCCCAACCGCCACAAGACATCCCACTTCAACTCTCTGGAATCATTTTCTCCTGGAAGTTTTTCCTGACTCATGACCTCTTCCCAAAGTTGGATTAATGCTTCTTGTGAGCTCCAATAGCTCCCAGTGCCTTTATCTCTGCACTATATACATTACATCATAGGGTAATAATGCAAAAACTCCACCCAAATTCTTTTTCATTCATGTTGGTATCTTCCAAGATTAGCACACTGCCTGGCACATAGCAGAGGAGTTAACAATGTGATTTGAATAAAAAGAACTCGGAACAGGGAAAGAATCTTGGCACACTGTGTGGGCCACATGGAGTGCAAGGACGTGGAAATGCAAATAATTGGTTGTTTACTATATTCTCCTAAGACATGGCTGGAACTAAAAAAACAGAAAAAGCCTTTCCAATTTTGAGGCTAAAGTTCAAGTCACAAAACAAGCAACAAAAGCTTGTTTAGCAAGGACAGTAAAATGGTACAGGGCTATAAAAGAAGGGACAAATTAGAATTCAGGAAAGCAGGCCATTCATACAAATGCAAATAGATTGGTTCACAGGATAACGGGACACCCAATCATGTAAAAACTGATACAAGCCGGGCATAGTGGCTTAGGCCTGTAATCCCAGCACTTTGGAAGGCAGCCGCGGGTGGATCACCTAAGGTCAGGAGTTCGAAACCAGCCTGACCTATATGGTGAGACCCCGTCTGTACTAACAATACAAAAAGTAGTCGGGCTTGGTGGTATGTGCCTGTAGTCCCAGCTACTCGGGAGGCTGAGACAGAACTGCTTGAACTCCGGAGGCGGAGGTTGCGGTGAGCCGAGATCACACTACTGAACACCAGCCTGGGCGACGGAGCAACACTGACTCACAAAGGAAAAAAACAACTGGTACAAAGATGAAAAACAATGGTTAAATTATATATTCAAAACCTGTCCCGCAAATGGCCTAGGTTACAAGACATCACCATTACTTTCAAATGAATGCACAAAGCTCTTCCCTTCTAATTCTTATTGTGGTAAAATATACATAACAGAAAATTTACCATTTTAACCATTTTAAGTGCACAGTTCAGGAGCATTATGTCCATTCATTATTGAGCAACCAACACCACTATCCATCCTAGATTCATTTTTAACACACGAGTCGCAGCCGAAATTTTCCTTTCATTAACTCAGCTTTAGCAACATACTGAACTTTATGCACCACAAAAGTTTTTGCCAGATAAGGTTCAGAAACAGGGAAGTGTGAAATAAATCAATGATCCTTCGTGGGTTTCTGTTAACGGAATGTAACAGCGAAAGGCTTCACTTCATCAGCCCCCTCCCGCCCTTTTTGGCGTCATAAACCGAGAAATAACCAGATCAGCACCCACATCTCCCAAGATGCAAGGACTGGGTCCCGAAAGGCAGCTGTCCCGCCCCAGCGCAGATCCCCTGCAGCCTCCTTTCCTACCGCACAAATCGACTAGCGCAGGAACCGGGCTCTCTACCCGAGACTGCACGGAGGAGCTAAAGAGAGAAAAGGAGAAACAACATTGTGAGAAAAACGGCTAAAGTTCTCGAACTCCCTCTTTTTGCCCTCTTCTTACTCCCTACTCCTCCTCCACCTCCAGGTTCCATCCCTTAAACCCACAGGCGAGCCCCTTTTCTTGGACGCGCGCTTTTTATTGACGCAACCCTCCCGTTCTCGCGGGAACTTGGGAACGGGAGCCTGGTAGGGCGGACAAATCTATCGAAATCTCAGTAGGGGCTGGAGCTGGAGGGGCAACTGAAGCTCCTGAAGGGCGGGGCACGGAGCTTGAAGGGGCGGGGCCTAGCCTCAGAGAAGGGAGGGAAGAGGCGGGAGGAGGAGGTGAGAGAGGCCGGGGGCGGGGCCGTGCGGCCGGGGACCTGTTGATCGCAGGTATAGCCGGCTGGCCCGGACTCCCTTGGGACTGGGGCGACTGCGCATGCTCGCTGGCCGCGCTGGGCCGGTAGCCGAGCCGCGGTGACGAACCGGCTCCGCGGTTGCGGTGTTTGCGGTTGCTGTGATGGCGATGTGAGGGGGCCCGGGGCGGGATGGTGCTGACCCGGGTAGGGCCGTCTTCTTCCAGCTGGACAACGAGCTCCTCCGTCCGACAGGTGGGGGAAGAGGCCGACCCAGGCGAGAGGTAACCCCCTTACTGTCTCCTCTGGCTCCCCCGACTCCCGACACCCACGACCCCTCCCTTCGTCCCTCTTTCCCAGGGGCCAGGAAGGAAGCGGCCTCCTCGTCTGCCGCTCGCCCGCCGCGGCCCCTCACCCGACTGCTGGCGGTCGGAGCCTGGCCCCGGCCCCGCTGAAGGTCGGCGGGGACGGCGGTGCGGAGCGCTCTGAGGGAGGCGAGGGGCCGCGGCGCGCTGCTCTCCCGGTGCCCGCGGCCGCCCCTGCCCCTGCGCTCGTCCCTGGACCCGTTCTTCCTGAACCTCGCGCCTGGCGTGTCCCTGCCTTCGCCTGCCCTTCACCCGTACTCCATCTTCGTCGCTCTGTCCCTCCTTTACCAGCTTTCGTGGTTCTGCTTTTTCATCCCGCGCCTCCCACGTGTCTTTTTGCCCGGGTGGTCCCTCCTTGGGAAGCCGCGTATCTCTGTGCTTCCATCCCTAGGCTGACTCCCCTGTCCGGAGCTCCTTACCCTGACCGACCAGGTTTCTCACTCTTGTTACCTCCATAATTTCTTCCTTGGTTTTATTTTCCTCTCATCCACCTCCTTTGGGTACTTCCTGCTGGTTCCCTTTTTGTTAGTTGCCGATTGTGTTTTGCTTTAGCATCGCTTTGCACTGGAGTTCATTCCATGCCCCATCTTACCTTCGGAAACCCTCACTCCCTTCGCTTTCCTTTGGTACCCTGCTTCATCGCTTTCTGCCTAACGGCCACTATCCTCCCGGTTTCCATCGTGGACCCAGTGAGTCTGTAATCTTAATTTTTTCCCCTCCAAAACTCTTCCACCCTCCCCCTCATTTGTATAAGTCAAGCCTCTTAACTTCATTCCATGTTTTACTTCTTATTAAATCTCTGAAGATTTCTTTGTGTCATACCCTTCTAGTCCTTGCAGCTTTCTGCCTAAGCTAGGTATCCACTCAGCGTTTCTAGTTCATCTTCCAGTTTAATAACATTTCTTCTTTCTTTACCGGTTGGTGGAAGTATCATCGAAAGAGTGACAATAAATCGGTTACACTTTTGATTAAAGCTTTAATTTTTAAGAATTATGTTTACCTGACATGCGTGGAAAAGCAACTTGAGTACAGACTTCATGAAACTATAACGGGTTAAGACTTGTTAAAGGTTGACCTGCAAACATACACTTAAAATTTGGAAATTTTCTTGTCCTCCATTAGGTGTAGCTGTCCAAGAACTAAGATGAAATTTAACAGAATTTCTTTTATAAAATGTATTATTAATTTGTTTTATACATTTGCTATTGCAATTGACTGCATAATTTTCCTGAGAGTCTCTGTTCTCTAATAAATGCATACAATTTCTGCTACCTTTAGAATTAGTGTGCTTATGGGAGACATACGTGAGAAGTATTAAATTGTTTAATTGAGCAAAAGAACTTTCTAAACGGTTTTGTAGTTTTTTTCTTCCATTGCATTGTGATCAAGATTTTGCTTAAATGAAACTTCTCTTTACATAAATAATGATACAGTGTCTTATTTTGAAGGCATCTACTGAAGCAATTATGTTCAGTGAAGTTTGTCTTTATTGTAGGTTTGAAGATCAACTGGATTATGTATTTCGTTCTGGAATCTCAAAGCAGTCCACAAACAAATTCTTCCTTACGTTGTCTGTGTCAGGTAGGAATTAAGTTTTCTGTTTCTGTTTTAAGAAGGGAAATACCAAGGCAAAAAAAAAATGTAGTTCCTTATTCAAAGTGATTTAAAGTAAAACTAGGAGGCTCTGGTGTCATCAAACCAACTTCTTTGAGAAGAACTAGCAATTGTTGTGTATAGTAAGAGATGATGCACTCATCAGCTTTTAAGATTTTTTAAAAATGACTTTTCAAATGCAAATAAAGATAACTGCGGCTTCTCAAGGAAGCTTGCACTTCCTTCAAAGCCAGGTCTTTTTATTTTTAGGTAAACATTCATTTAAAAAAAGTAAATGCCTATAAATTCTTGCTGGTGTTTTTAGTGAGTAGGTTCCTGTGCTCTTAGAAATCAAATAAGGATTTGTGGTGGACAACAGGCAGAAGACTAGAATTTCTAGTCATAAGATATGAGCTCTTACGATGACTCGTGGCCATTAGTTTGTAGAACCTGCTTAACCTGTGTATCTCAATGTGTCCAACTGTAAAGTATGGATAATAAAGGTGGCCTCCCAGTAATCTCTCAATAGCAAAGCAAGCCCTAATCATTTAAACATGCTTAGGGCCACCACAGATAAAAATTTGCTATATAAATACTTAGTTTTTATCTCTTTAATTTTAGGCTATGTAGTAAGGGTGTAATTGACTGCTTAAATCCCAAATCGAACAGATTTCTTTTTTAAATTTCAGACTTCTGTGAAAAGTCTAGTAGAATGCTAGTGAACTGTGGACTAGCATTCTATTAGACTTTTCTAATGTACTAGATAGATGTACTAAATAAAATGACCTGGCTTTGAAGGAAGTGCAAGCTTCCTTGACAAGCAGCAGTTCTAATGTACTAGTTTTCTAATTAGTACATTAACTAATGTATGAATATTAACTAATGTTCATACACAGTGAAACAGACACTGCAGCATTCAATGTGTAAAACAGATATTTCTTTTGTTTGCCACGAGCTGACACTGGAAGGAAATATAAGAGTTACACCTGTATCTTTAGTTACATCCTTAATTTTGTTTTATATTTTTATTTTGTTTACATTAAATAAAATCTTTATTGTGTTTACATTAAAATCTTGTTGTGGGGGCTGTTTAGGGGATAGAAAAGCCAAGGATTTCCTTTGCTTTGATTTTAGGTATTGAGGAAAAACTGCTTAACATTGAGTTTTTTTATATGTACATGTGTGCTTTTAAATAAATGGATGGAGATGAGGGCATATGTATTTGAAGTGTTTTTTTCATGAGTTGTTTGTCAGGAAGAAGGTTTAGAGATGACTGGGAATAAGGTGGGGTGTGGCTCATGCCTTTAATTCTAGCACTTTGGGAGGTTGAGGCAGGAGGATCTCTTGAGGCCAGGAGTTCAAGACTGGCCTGGGCAACAGAGTGAGACCCTGTCTTAATTAAAAGAAAGAAAGAGGAATAAGAAGCAGAATGCTGATGTAGAAGAAAGCATTCTTAATGGACTCAGTGGTTTTTCAGAAAAGTTACAAAGCATAAGTGATTAGGTAGGTCTAGGTTTTTCAGAAGGAATAAAGTGAAACAACTCCACAGTAGGTTCACATTTTATTTTTAAAGATTGACAGTTGTTAACAGGTACATACTTGGTTATTGATGATGTGCTAAATTTAAAATAAATATTAGCTTCTTTTTTCTTAAGAGAATGTAAAAGTATCAGGCATATTATACCATTAAGAGACATCTCCTACTTGAGTAACTAACCCTTCAGGTAGTTCTTATTTTGATGAAAAAAATTTGATGAACTATCTCTCAACCAAGAAACCATTCTGAGAAAAATATAGCACATTTCCTTTTATGGCATTAGGTCTCTATGAGATCATCCAGAATATAGAACATATTTCTAAATTGTGTTGTGAATATATTGATAATAGCCTGGGAGTGTTTTTTTGTTTTTGTTTTTTTGGGTTTTTTTTTTTTGGGACAGAGTCCCACTGTATTGCCCAGGCTGGAGTGCAGTGGCAGGATCTCAGCTTACTGCAGCCTCTGCCTCCCGGGTTCAAGCAATTCATGTGCCTCAACCTCCCAAGTAGCTGGGATTACATGCCCAGGGCACCACACCTGGCTAATTTTTGTATTTTTAGTAGAGATGGGGTTTCGCCATGTTGGCCAGGCTGGTCTCAAACTCCTGGCCTCAAGTGATTCGCCCACCTCAGCCACCCAAAGTGCTGGGATGACAGGCATGAACTACTACGCCTGGCTGTAGTCTGGGACATTTCTGTTAAGTGTTATGAAATGTTCTTTTGCTACAGGTCTTAATTTAACCTGAACTAGAATAAGTATTCCTTTATTGAAATGCCCTTGAGGTTGCCTATAGGATGCAGCTGTTTCATTCATGATTGGTTTTAGAGCAGTGTTAACTATGACACTTGCTCTTTGATGTCTTCAGATTGCCAGCAAGTCATGGGCTTACATTGGAAATACTGCTATCTATAAATGTCTAAGCAGCAAGGTCAGGCCTTATTGGCAATAAAAAATGTAAGACTGTGGAAGCCTATATACCCTTTACTATCTCTTTTATCTTTTGGAATTGAGAATCCCAGATTTTTAGAACAGCCTCAGGTTTACTCTATTTGGTATCAACAGAGAAACATACAACTTTTTAAAACATTGTTTGTCTTAAGTTCTAAAAAGCTATCCTCATTTTCTTTCCTTTGAAAGATGTCCTTTCTCACCCTCTCCACCAAAGAGAAAAAGTTAGTGTTCTATTTTTTTCTTAAGTATTTCTGTAATTTATGCAAAATGGTATATGTCTGGCCCTTATGAGTTTATTTTGATGAGTGAGGAGTGGCTGCAATAGTTTCTAGACAAGGGATTTTCCTTTCCTGTGCCCTTTAGTGTAATGATTCTGATAAGCTTACCTGTGCTGTGAATCACTTTTTAAAATGAGATAATGTTTGTGACGAAAGTTGTGTATGTGAATGATTGTGGGGCAAAAGGAGGTCATGAGTGATGATGATCTACAGAGTGAGGCAAGTGACAGCTGGCTTGGTCATTTAATTTTATTTATTTATTTATTTATTTATTTATTTATTTATTTATTGAGACTGAGTCTGCTTTGTTACCCAGGCTGGAGTGCAGTGGTATGATCTCAGCTCACTGCAGCCTCCGCCTCAAGGATTTGAGTGATTCTCCTGCCTCAGCTTCCTGACTAGCTGGGATTACAGGCGCGTGCCACCACACCCAGCTAATTTCCTTATTTTTAGTAGAGACAGGGTTTCGCTATGTTGGCCAGGCTGGTCTTGAACTCCTGACCGCAGGTGATCCACCCGCCTCAGCCTTCCAAAGTGCTGGGATTACAGGCATGAGCCTCCGTGCCCAGCCTGGCTTGGTCATTTTAGAGCAGGGATATACTCCAGTGACTGAGCATGTTTAGTCCCTGCAAGAGGGAGCTTACAAAGATGGGCAGGAGGTCAGGGCCTCAGCCAATCAAGAAGGAAATTGAATGTAAATCAAGAAATATGACTATAACTCAGATATTCAGACTGAACCAAACCAATGCAGACCTAACCAATTCAGGTGGCCAGAATTTATACCATGTAGCATGTTTAGGGATGCAAGACGAATCCACATGTCACTGGCTGATTGTTTGCAGTTTACTGCTGTGTGGTCTGACTTGGTCAAGATTAGCTCAAAGATCGTAAGGGCCAGTGCTTATGTTGATTGGAGTTCTGTGCTATAGATGACTGGGATTTAGGAAAGATGGCAGCTAAGTGTACCTTCTGCCAAGAAACTCATTTTCCTACTCCCCTGGGTCTGCTACAGAACATGACTGTTACACTAATATTTTGTTATTCACAAGAGAATAGCATTCTCAAGATTTCTAAGAGTATTCCTGTTTTGGCCAGGTATAGTGGCTCATGCCTGTAATCCCAGCACTTTGGGAGGCCAAGGCAGGCAGATCACAAGGTCAGGAGTTCAAGACCAGCCTGACCAATATGATGAAACCCCATCTCTACTAAGAATACAAAAATTAGCTGGGCTTGGTGGCGCACACCTGTAGTCCCAGCTGCTCGGGAGGCTGAGGCAGGAGAATCACTTGAACCCTGGAGGCAGAGGTTGCAGTGAGCCGAGATTGTGCCACTGCAATCCAGCCTGGGTGACAGAGCGAGACTTCATTTCAAAAAAAACAAGTATTTCTGTTTTGGGCTTCCTGCTTATTCCTTTAGAGGAGGCCCAAGAACATCAATGCAAAATTAGACTACCTAGTATTAAATGTCCTGCATTAACCTCCTTCTAGATTTAGAACATCTCTGTGTTCCCATCTTATTTCTGTTTAGCAAACTTGAATTTAATTAAATAGTATACCGATTACATGTTTTTCCCTCAGTTGGCCTCAGATCTGGAATGTCAGTCTCAGTTCCCACATATTGTCGTAGTGTGAACCCCTCATCTAATTGTGTGTGAATCTGCTGTTCCTTCATTTGGTATCAGTTCTTATATGTCTCTCTTAATGGGAGCCTCTCATTAAATTGCATGAACATTTCAAAGTATGTATATTTTTTGCACGACATGGCCCCTGAATCCAAGTTTACTACATTCTCTGGTGTTCAGGTGAAGAAATCAAATTTTTCTTAAAGCTAAAGGAAAAAGTCTGAATATATTGTGCTTAATGAGAGTGATATATTCGTTGCCAACATGAGGCTTAAGGGATTTTTAAGGATTTTTAAGTCGGTCTGTAGGCTGCTTTTGCCTTATGTAGTATCTTTTGGGCATCATTATTCAGACTATCAGTATTTTGGGCTTTGAACCCATTTGTTTCATGCATGCTAACTTGGAAGTAGAATTAAGAAACTGGAGCTGTTATCACCATAGTTTATGGAAGTAGTACCTTTTTTCCTAAGAGTGACAAAGGAGAGTGTCTGGAATCTCCAATTTGTTCAACTTCTTTACCGTCTAGCTTAGGAGAAGAACATCCTCAGGGTATCTATGGGTTCATAATTCAGGAGTCAAGGCTGTTCCATGATTTCTGTGAGAGAATCTGATCATTCCCTATGGTTTCCAGTCCATCCTGAGGGACCTCTGAGCTGTGACTCTTAGTTTCGGATGTATCCATTTCCTCTTTTAGGTTCTGAAGCACTCATGAATTCTGACTATGTACAAGATAGTTAATTTTTTAGGATCACTGTGGATAGTGCAGGAACATCCCCCACATTTTTCCAGATATCTATGCCTGGACTCTCCTCTGTGGATATTGGATGTAACTCAGCTGATCTGATGGGAGCGAATATCCCTATAAGTCTTAGAAACTTTGCTTGGTTTTATGTACCTAGTACTATATTTGAAGGAGTTAACTATACACTCCAGCAGTTAAAGGGATGGCCTGGTATTCATAGACTATGCTATCCAGTAGAAATATGTGAGATGTATAATTTAAATTTTTCTGATAACCACTTTTGAAAAATTAAAAATAAACAAGTAAAATTAATTTTAATAATAATTTAATCCATAGTTCCAAAACATTATTTCAAGATGCGACAAATATTTTTAAAACATATTAATGAAATATGTTCTTTTTTGTACTAAGTCTTTGAAATTCTTTGTATACTTTATACTTACAGCATACCTCGGCACACACTACTTTTTTTTTTTTGGAGACAGAGTCTTGCTGTATCGCCCAGGCTGGAGTGTGTGGCATGATCTCAGCTCACTGCAGCCTCAACCTCCTGGGCTCAAGCAGTCCTCCCACCTCAGCTTTCCGAGTAGCTAGGATCACAAGTGTACACTACGACACCCAGCTAATCTTTGTATTTTATTTAGAGACAGGGTTTTGCCATGTTGCCCAGGCTGGTCTCGAACTCCTGAGCTCAAGCAGTCTGCCTATCTCAGCCTCCCAAAGTGCTGGGAGTATAGGTGTGAGCCACCATGCCTGGCCCACACTACTTTTTTTTAGTGTTCTACATTTTTAACAATTAAGGTAAAATGTAATCCCATCAAAACGATAAAGCTATGTTTAATGGAAAAATATTTTACACTGCTTCTGTGTTTGGATTTTAATTTAAATTAATTTAAAATTAAATAAAATTAAAATTCAGTTTTTCAGTCACAGTAGTCACATTTCATTTGTTCGGTGGACCCATGTTACAATGGCCACCATGTTGGACAGAGCAGCTCTAGAGGACCAAGAATGTCTTTCAGATAAATCAGTAAGTTTGTTTCTTTGAGAGTAAGCTAACTTTCCCCAAGATATTAATAAGGTAGTTGTCAGAATGTTCACCCTATCAGGTTTGATTGACAGAGAAATCAGAACCCTTCTTGTCTCTAAGGGCTTTTCACATAAGTTTCTCACCTAGTTTCAGAGTCATTTCCTGTTTAGGGTCCCCCTCTAGCTTTTTTTGGATTGGTATTTGTAGTTTACTTGGCTGGATTCTCTCTTAGTGACCTAGGATATGACCCAGTAAGGAGCTCCATTTGAATAGACCTCCAGATGATTTCAGTTTTGTGCCACTTTGCCAGGGCCAGTAGAACAGAATGAACAATTCAATCTCAGGTAAGTCAGCTGATTCCAATAGTTTCAAAGGCATAGGTTTAAAGTAACAGGTTCCAAAACAGCCAGCAGACTGTGCAGGGAGGGTCATGAAACTCTTAGCTTCTGGTAGGTACAGAGAATTCCTTGCAATGGAGAATCTGCCATGCATCAGCTAGGTAAAAGGAAAAAAGCTCTTTCTGCAAACTTCTTGAGAGGACAGACCTGAGTTTTTTTGATTCATGTGTGGCATTAAGAATCTGTGTAAGCCAGAGATTTTGCACTGTTAGCACACAGAATGAATTTGCTCTGTTGCTGAATTTTGTTTGAAATACACAGTTTGTTTTGTTTGTATAATTAGTTGGTGGCATCTAAAATTAAGGAGATTTTACCTTTAGGGACAAAAAAGACTTCCAACTACCTCTTGAAAATTTAGAAGACCCTGATAGTGTTATGCCAGCAAGGACTGACTGGAGCTAAGTAGCCATTGCTCCCTATAGCTGGAAAATAAGTAGTTTATAAGAAGAGGATCAGACAGATCCCCTTTGAATCCAACGTTCTCTGAATTTTTTTTCCCTTTCTCTCTTTTGCTTGCTCTCCTTTTCCTTTAGTCCCATCTTTGTATTTTTTCTTCTACCACAAAAATAAAAATATTTCTTCTTTTAGGCAGAGGGGAGGTAGTGGAAAACAGATTTATCAGCATCATTATGTATATATCTGTACATGCATATTTCTATTTAGGGGATAGTCAATACAAAGGAAGTATATTAAAGGAAATTAAGCAGCAACAATAGAATAAAAAGCATAGCAGGATACAAGAGTAAGGGTAGAAGAAACTGCAAACAGGCCTTGAACTTATACTGATAAAGGAATTTCATCACCAAAATTTGTTCATGCATATTTCTGTTTTCAGTATATCAATGTAATAATTCCTTTCTCCAAGTTGGTTGAGTTTCAGGAGACAGGTAATAATAGTTACTATTTATGGAATCTTTAATACTAATTTTTTGTTCCTTAAATATTAAGTTGAGTATGGTGTGCCAGGCAATGGGAATACAGCAGTGAACAGAGTAGTCAGACTGTCCTGCCTTCATGGAACATTCATTTTAGTGAAGGAGAAATATTAAAGACTAATAAGTAAAATATTTAGTATGTTAGGTGGAGATAAGTGCTGAGGAAAAAATAAAGGACTAAAGAGATATGGTATGCCAGGAATGGAGAATTAATATTTTTGATAGTACAGTCAGAAAAGGCCTAGCTGGGAAGCTGGTATTTGAGTCAAGGCCAGAGAGAAGTGAAGGAGTGAGTCCTGTGGATATCTGGAGAGAACAGTGTTCCAGGGAACAAAAGTGCAGAGACCCTGAGGCAGGAATATATTTCATGTGTTCAAAGAGTAAAAAGGAAATAAGTATGATGGGAGTGGGAAGAATTGTAGGAGATGAAGTCAGAGAAGATTCAGATTACATCATATAATTTTATATACCATTTTAAGACAATAAGATTTGAAGCCACAGAGGGTTTGGAACAGAGGAGAGAGACAAAAGCTGGTTTTTTGAAAATAGCCTGAAGAGGGGGAATATATCATTTAGGGTAGAGTAGGTATAGCTGCTGTAACAAAAAGTTACGAGACATAAAAGTCTGAGCAGTCTAGGTAGGGAAGACATTCAGTAATCCAGAATTTGTCCATCTTTTTGCTTTACCGTTCTTGAGGACTTGGTCCTAATCTATGTGATCAAAACTAGGGACACTGTCAAGTTGGTATTCCAGCCTGTAAGAAAAAGGGAAGCAGATGTCCAGAGCAAAGAATTTCCTTTTAAACAAGTACGGCAGATATTACATGTTTCGCTTCAGTTTACATTCCATAGATAGGATCACTTGACATCAAGGGAGGTTGGAAAATATAGTCCCAGGCTGGGTGACGATTTGGCTAAGAAGAAGGGAAAACAGACGTGACAAGCAGTCTACCATAGTCTGCCACTTTGGTCTTCATCCTACCTATTGATTATATTCCTACATTTCTTCCTTAAGGGAGACAATCCATAGTACCATCCACTAGTTGCATTAATCCAAGCTCACTGAGAGGCACAGTGCTTTCAGATCTGTAAGTCCAGCGACCTATAAACAAATCACAGTTATCTACTCCTCCATCCCTCCCACACATACCCAGCATATGATGGTGGATCAGAAACAGGAAAACAGTAATAAAATCTCCCATTTGGGAAAATAAACAATGAGAAAACTCTCTTCATGAGAATGATGAAGAGATCTCATGCCCTCAGAGTGGATTAATATCCTTAGTTCTGCTTTCTGGTAAGAATGAATGCCAATATTCATTGCATTAAGATCCCTGTCTTTGCTGTCTGGGTGTTTTTTCCTTACATTAACCTCTGTGGCCACATCTGAAGTTGATGTTGAAAGTTTGCCCACTTTGAAGGCTATGCAGTTTTCATAGCCTGCTTCTTGCTCCTCCAGGTTTGCCAGCTTGTAAGTTACACAGTCACAAGCTTTTGCACCCTAGCTTATGATTTATTTGACAAATACTATCCTGTCAGACATAGAAGAATTCTTACACGTTTCTCTCCATTCAGTTCTCTGTGCCAGTAACTACACCAAAGTTATTTTCTGGATGTGGTTCTTAAGCCTGCCTTATTTATTTGTCTATGCACCCAACATCTTTTGATGGCCTCATTTTAATGAAGTACATCCTCATACCTCATTTTAATGATCACTGTCTTAAAACTATTCAAAACAACAAGCATTGGTGGGATGGCAGCATCCTTAATCTAATCTTAACAGCAGAGCTGGATCCCTTGGTTTTGTCAAAAATTCCTTTGAGCAAGGCACTGAACCTGATATGGATATTGGCTGCAAGGCCCCACCTTTAAGCGGCCTTATTTCTTTCCATCTTTGCTTACAAACTAGCCATTCTTGCTTGAGTAAACATGGCAAAGAACCACCAACACCCAGTATTGTGGCATTTTTCATCTACTTTTTCTGGGGCTATGGGCTTTTTATGGGCACTAGTTTTGCAGATTATTGTAGCCAACGATTTAATCAGTTGTGTTATTTCCACGTAAGAGTGGTTATTAGTATCATAGTGGTATGTTTTCCTTTTGCCTGCTACCTAATTACTAAGCTAGTACTGTGTCCAGAATTGGTGGGTTCTTGGTCTCGCTGACTTCAAGAATGAAGCCGTGGACCCTTGCGGTGAGTGTTGCAGTTCTTAAAGATGGGGTGTCCAGAGCTTGTTCCTTCAGATGTTCAGATGTGTCTGGAGCTTCTTCCTTCTGGTGGGTTCGTGGTCTCGCTGTCAGGAGTGAAGCTGCAGATCTTTGTGGTGTTACAGCTCTTAAAGGCAGTATGTCTGGAGGTGTTCGTTCTTCCCAGTGGGTTCGTGGTCTCTCTGGCTTCAGGAGTGAAGCTGCAGACCTTCACAGTGAGTGTTACAGCTCATAACGGCAGCATGGACCCAAAGAGTGAACAGCAGCAAGATTTATTGCAAAGAGTGAAAGAACAAAGCTTCCACAGTGTGGAAGGGGAGGATCGGGTTGCTGCTGGCTGGCTCTGCAGCCAATCCACTTTACAGAGAGCTGATTGGTCCGATTTGACAGAGTGCTGATTGGTACATTTACAATCCTTGAGCTAGACCCAGAGTCACAGAGTGCTAGTTAGTTAGTTACCAATTGGTGGATTCACAAACCCTGAGCTAGACACAGAGTGCTGATTGGTGCACATATGATCCTCCAGCTATAAAGTTCTCCAAGTCCCCATCCAGTTCAGGAACCCAGCTGGCTTCACCCAGTGGATCCCGCACCAGGGCTGTAGGCAGAGCTGCCCGCCAGTCCCCAGCGGCACCTGCACTCTTTGGCCTTGGGCTATTGATGGGACCGGGCGCCACGGAGCAGGGGGCGGCACCCATCAGGGAGGCTCAGGCCATGTGGGAACCCACCGGGGAAACCCACCGCAGGGGGAGGAGCTCAGACACAAGGCGCTGCAGGTCCCCAGCCCTGCCCTACCGGGAGGCAGCCAAACCCTGTGAGAATTTGAGTGCAGCGCCCGCAGGCCGGCACTGCTGGGGGACCTGGCACAACCACCACAGCTGCTGGCCCTGGTGCTAAGCCCCTCACTGCCCTGGGCTGGCGGTGCTGGCTGGCCCTTCTGTGTGTGGGCCCGCTGAGCCTGCGCCCACACTCGCCGGAATTCACACTGGCCCGCTGAGCCCGCGCCCACGCCCGCCAGAATTCATATTGGCCCGCCAGCGCAGTGTGCAGCCCAGGTTCCCTCCTGAGCCTCTCCCTCCACACATCCTGGCAAGCAGGGGGAGGGAGTTCCGGCCTCAGCCAGCCCAGAGAGGGGCTCCCAGTGCCGCGGCAGGCTGAAGGGCCCCTCAAGGGCCACCAGAGTAGACGCTGAGAGTGAGGGCTGCTAGCACTTTTGTCACCTATCAGTACCACGTTTTAGGATTTTGTTACGGCAGTATCTTAATTCTGATATTAATTTCTATATTAAGGAAAAGACTGACTGAGTTAGGTGGTATGGGTGCTAGCTGGACCCAAATCCCAAACCTATATTTTAAGTATTATACTATTCATATATATATAACATATATATATTTTAAGCATTATGCTATTCATATATATTATATGTTACTATATATATTACACACACATGGGAGGTGGGGAGAGAGAGAGAGTATACCTCTTCCTGATGGCTAGTTAACTTCTGAGACCAAGAACTTAGCTATACCTCATACTTACTACAATTCCTAGCCTATAGTAGGTGTTCAGTAAATATTTGAATGAACGAATACCCATTTTATACCTGAGTAAAGTATAGAGACTTGGCCAAACTTTACTCAGAATCAAAACCAGAACCTAATCTAAACCCTACACACAAGAATATATGTACAGGAGAAGCTATCTTCGACCTCATTTCCACAAAATGGGGAATATCTTATATAAAGATAGCATTGTTTGATCTTAGAAATAGTTACCATAAAATCTTTTGATGTGATTATTAAAGTTTAAAAAAGCAGTTATGGGAGCTGGTAAAGTCTACATCTTTATGATGGAGAGAAGAAAAACTGTGTCAGAGAGTGAACATGGTCTTTATTCCAACATTTTTAGTACCTAAAATAATTATGTCAGGGGCAAAGACAGATTTTTTAAAAATTTAAGCAGTATTTGAAATGTGAGGAAAACTATCCGTAGCACATTGAAGCAATCATTGTATCAAAATATTTTAAATAGTTCTTTATACACACATACATACATATATGTATACATACACACACATACATATACATGAAATTTCAGAAATTACCTACTTACGGAGTTACTTTAAAATGGTGAGTTCCACTTCTTAAAAATTAATGAGCTTTTAAGGTTTTGGGTATTCACGAGGGTTCCTACTGAACTAAGATAAGAAAATGCTCTATTTGTTATTGCACTTTGAATTATACGTAAGTGGATCCTTAATAGAGATAGAATAGTTAATGTTGATATTGAAATTGTGAATGAAAAAAACTCTAAAATTTATAAGCCTTCAAAGGACATATATCTTTTATATAAGTTGAAAATAGTAACTAACAAAACATAGGTTTCCTTAAGATAGACTTTTTTATATCTACTATTTTGTTTGAGATGTTACTTTTTTTTCTCATAGGGGGAACGGTGTATTTTTAACAACGGGAATCAGTAACTGGAAGTACAAGATTGGTTACTTAATAATGCTTAAAATGAGGCTTTGATCAGCAGAGGTAAGAATATAACTTTTTTTGCACTTGATTCTTAATAGATTCAAATATTTGCCAAATTTCTCTGGAGAACTGATTCAAGAATGGGGAAGAGTCAGATTTTACCCCACTTGCAGGCTAACAAGTTAGTCTGCCACAGTGCCATGGATGTTGGCAGGACATGAGACTCATGAATCAAGGTGAAAGATGGTTTATGCTCATAGCATTAGCTAGAGTACCAGGTTACACCTGTATGTGAGTAGGTTGTGTTACAGGAGAAGAACCCTGAATTTGGGGAACCCGAGTCTTTTAGAATGGACAATAAACCTGCCTTTTTTCCCCGGAGGGAGGCTTTATCTCTATTATACAGAACAGTAAACAAATCTGCCCTTTGCTCTAGTATAAGACACTATCTCTGGCTTCTAAGATTGTTCACTATACAAACATCCTTGAAAAGATAGTCTGGAACAAAGGCTGTCTATGTCTCAGCTTGTGAGACGTGCAGAAGCATGAGAGGTTTGTGAAGAATTATCTTCCAGCACTTTCTTACTCTAAACTGCTTTTTATACTTATCTTACTTAACAGTCCAAGAAGTTATTTTTAAAATATGTACTGTTGATAAGGATGATTGTTATAATTTGTTTTTAAATAGTGAAAAAAATGGAAACTACTGAAATCACCCAACAATAGGGGATTGTTTAATTATAACATGTTCCCAGTGTCATAGTTAACAATTAATGGCTGGGCGTGGTGGCTCATGCCTGTAATCCCAGCACTTTGGGAGGCTGAAGCGAGCAGATCACTTCAGGCCAGGAGTTCAAGAACAGCCCGGCCAACATGGCAAAACCCTGTCTCTACTAAAAGTACAAAAATTAGCTGGGCGTGGTGGCGCACAACTATAGTCCCAGCTACTCGGAAGGCTGAGGCAGGAGAACGGCTTAAACCCCGGAGGCGGGGGTTGCAGTGAGCCAAGATAGTGCCACTGCACTCTAGCCAGGGTAACAGCGAGACTCTGTCTCAAAAAAAAAAAAAAATTAAACAAATGTTGTAAAACTACGTATGTAGACATATGTGTTGACTGAAAAAGTGAAATAAGCAGATGATAAAATGTACATGTGGTTTGATCCCACTATTATTAAAAAATTTTACAAATGCACACACATGAAGAACATACCAAAGAATATATTTCAGTGGATGGAATTGTGAATGTTTTCTATTTGTGCTTGTCTAGTTTCTTTTTTTTTTTTTTTAACTTCTTTGCAGTTGAATACTTTAAAATTTGTAATAAAGGAAAAAATCTCTTTCTCTTTTTAAATTTAAAAGTGAAAAGTGATTTCAGAATTTTTTTCTTAAAAACCTTTCATGGGCTTAACTGGGGATTGAAGAGTGTTAATTTCTTTTTTTTGACTCTGGAGTTACTTATATGTGCAATGTAGCATAAGAAGAGAATAGATATCTTCATTATTTAAAAAAGTTACTATCTATAAGAGATAAAGTTGAGTTTCTTTTAGCAGTATGTTGTATTATCACATAAATGTCATCAAGGGAAACAAATCTTAGAAAAGGCATTCTGACAGGACAATCTTAAATTATAGAGAATAGTGCAACTTAGTAAGTATACATTCTGGTGCTATTTAGTTGGATTAGGTTGTTAAGTACGCTAAAATAATTTGTTTTTATTTTCTGCCTATATATCATATTCTAAAATACGTATAAATAATAGTATTTTTATAAGCTGGCATTTTTCTTATGCTTCTCATGATTTTTTTTCCCTTAACAAAGGTGCTGTTATCAGAATAGTCTTCTGGGTATAAATTAAAAATGACTGAAGTTCAAGCAATGGTAGAATTCTCTGTGGAGCTAAACAAGTTCTACAATGTGGATTTGTTTCAGAGAGGGTATGTATTTTACTGTGAAAATGATATATTTTGCATAAGATGTACAGTTTAAATTTAAATTTAATTACATGTTTTTATTCCAGCATATATAAGGAAAGCAATGAACTATATTCAAGTAATTATTTTCTCAGATACATTTTATTTATTAAGTAGATACATGAATTTAATGATAATGCTGGATATACTGAACCTGTGTTTATGAATTTGTAGTGAGCCTTGAGAGGACTTCAATGTATATGTATAAGGTCTAATTTTTGCTCTTTAAAATCTTATAATATATTGGGAAAAAATAAGGCATCCATACAAAACAACTAAACAGAAATACAAAGCATACATGATGAAGCTTATTTCACGTGATTTTTCTATATCAGTGAATGTAGTTTTATAATGTCATTTTTAATTATTAACTATTACACTGTTAACATGTTATAATTTAACAGTCACCCACTGTTGGAAATTTCATTTGTTTTCATCTTTTCACTGTTTCACAAAAACACTGTAACAGTTGTCTTTATCAGTAGTACCTATGAAGCAATTTAATAACTTCTTGGCCTTTTGGCTAAGATCAGTAAGTATATCTAAGAGGTGCTCTAGGAATCAACAGAAAGACGTCTTTCTGATTTAGATTTAGTATGTTAGAAAAGGCATTATGGAGGGATAAGATCAGAGTATGGCTAAGACTTGGATAGGCAAAGGATAAAGTGAAAGATCGTATTTGTAGAAGAGAACAGTATGATTCAGTACACCCACACGAATCAAGTGTTGGAAATAGAAATGAATGTGTTGTTTTTAAGAATATTTAGGGGCCAGGCATGGTGGCTCACCCTGTAATCCCAGCACTTTGGGAGGCCAAGGTGGGTGGATCACCAGAGGTCAGGAGTTTGAGACCAACCTGGCCAACATGGTGAAACCCTATCTCTACTAAAAATACAAAAATTAGCCAAATGTGGTGGTGCATGCCTATAATCTCAGCAATGTAGGAGTCTTAGGCAGGAGAATCACTTGAACCCAAGAGACAGAGGTTGCAGTAAGCCAAGATTGAACCAGTGCACTCCAGCCTGGACAACAGAGCAAGACACCATCTCAAGAAAAATTTAAAAAAAAATTTTTTTAAAGAATATTTAGGAAATTGGATATTTTCTAGGAGAATTACAGAAGAAAGGTAGTAAAGAAAGGCAAGGTTATATTTGTGAAGGACTTTAATGTCTAGAGAAGAGTTGACACTAGGGATTTGGGTAACCATCAATAGTTTCTAAGTAAGGATAAAATTTTACCACTATTTTTACAATAAGCACTTACTAACATGATGGTAAACACTTATTAACATGATGGAGATTATGATACATTAAACTGATGGTTGTGTAGAAGAAATTGAAACCTAGGAAACAGTTAAGAGGCACTTAATAGTAACTCAAGATATAAATCTGGAGATCTAAACAAAGAGTGGTGGCAGTGGCACTGACAGAAGGAGCAGAACAAGAGATTTTCTATTGGTTTTGGCTTGACTTTGCCATCTTGTTGAAATAAAAACAGCTGTGCTGTGGTCTGCTCTACATAGTCTCTCATTCCTTAGTAGGCCAGCCTGGACTTGTTCTCGTGGTGGAGACAAGAGTCTAACATACAGAGCAGAAGGCCGAGCGTGGTGACTCACACCTGTAATCCCAGCACTTTGGGAGGTCGAGGCGGGTGGATCATCTGAGGTCAGGAGTTCGAGACCAGCCTGGCCAACATGGTGAAACCCCATCTCTACTAAAAGTATAAAAATTAGTCAGGTGTGGTAGTGGACGCCTGTAATCCCAGCTACTCGGGAGGCTAAGGCAGAAGAATTGCTTGAAACCAGGAGACGTAGGTTGCAGTGAGCTGACATGGTGCCACTGCTCTCCAACCTGGGCGACAGAGTGAGACTCCATCTTAAAAAAGAAAAAGAGAGCAGAAGATGCAAGCCTCCTTAAATTGACACACTGTTACTTACTGCATTCCATTGGCCAGGCAAGTCACAGTGCGAGGTCAGGAGTCAGGCTGGTGGCTTTTTGGCCAGTACAATTCACTTAAAAAACTTTGTGGACTTTCCATATGGCTGATAAGTTTATTCCATGCTTTAAAGCCCACAACCGCAGTTGTTTTTGAGACATGCTTGCTCTCTAAATAGCATATCTACCAATCACTGCTACTTGGGGATTAGAATTCTGTGGGATCATGCCCATAAACTTTCTGAAAATCCTTTCGTTATGCTGAGAATATCTGCTTACATCTTAATTCTTTTAGTGATCTAGAAAGAAAGGAAGCTACAGCTACATCCTTGAGTTGATCTTTGTTCATGGGCATTGTTTTATTTTCAAGAGAGTGCAAATTAAACAGTTTTATTTTCCAACTCAGCAAGTTCTAGTTGCTCTAGATTTCTTCTAGATTCTGCTTGTAAGATGACTAACTCTTTAGTTCATCTCTATTTTGCAGAACCTTGTTTTACTTAGCTAGGAGCAACCAGTTGGCATTTTTAGTATTCTGCTTGGGAATTAATTTGCTAAGTCCAAGAGTTTCTTAGATACATTGTCTGAATTATTCCAGGTTAGTGTAAGATAGCATATTTCGTCACTCCATAACATGGGTTACCATTTTCCTAGTCTCCTGTAGTTTCCTCATTATTTTTCCACCATTTGTAGCTGTAACTTAGTTTGGCCCCAGAATTAATGCCACTTATTTTAAGTTTTTGTTATGGCACACACCACTTCTAGGTATTGATTTCTGTATTAGTTATTTATTGCCACAATAATGCAGCTAACCACAAACACAAAGCCTCAGTGGCATTATGGCAATAAACATTTATTTTTGCTCCTAAGTCTGTGGATCATCTGAATGGTTCTACTGATCTGGGGTGGCTTAGCTCATCTTTGCTGGGTTCACTTAATGAATGCACAGTCAGATGGCAGATTGGCCGTGCACTAGCTGGATGCAGAGTGGCCTCAGCTGGGCAGTCTCAGTTCTGTTTCCCAGTCTCCCATCCTGCAGCTTATTCTCATGGACAAGGCATGGGTCCAAAGAAGAGAGAAAGAAACCATGCAAGCAGACCTCGTATCATCTAGGCCTGGAACTGATGCACTGTTACCTCTACCACAAGATACTGGCCAAAGCAAGTCATAAGTAAGGCCAGCCCACATTTAAAAGGTGGGCAACTACACTCCACTTCTTAATGGGAGTCACATTGTAAGAGGTCTGAATATAAGGGAGAGCAAAATATCGGTGACATTTTTGAAATCAATCTACAGGTTACATTTTGTAGGTTTGTTTTTAACAACATGATTTTGACAAGCTAAATGTGTAAAAAACAATTCAGTATTTGAGTTAGATTTGAAAACTAGCTAGAAAACAAATTGCTTATTTAAGTTGTATTCATGAAAAAAATGATTATTTGGAAACCATTAACTACTGTTTATAAAATATTTTTCAAATATATATAGTGTCCTCTGACCTGTATATAAAATATATCATTATAAAATTATAATGTAAAATATTTTAATATGTAATATAAACATAATATCAACATGTAAAATTGTTCTTCCAAGTAAAACAATGTTACTCTTTAGACAAAAAAGTCATAATGTGAAATCACCTTGCTTAATAAAATCATGTTAAGTTTTACCTCATATAATTTTGTTTTAACACAGTATTGTGTATTAACAATCAATGCTATAAATATGTTCTTAAAAAATAGAAGATAGAAATGTAATAACTTAATATTCACAAGCACATTCTTTTAGCCACTAGCTTCAGTTTTTTATTCTTCCTCTAGAAAAATAAATTCAGATTTTCCGACAATGGAAAAAATAGATGTATACTTAATCGCTATCTGTTGCACTTCTGTAAAGATGCTAAAGAGCATCTCTTTCTCTTATGACTACTCACAAAAGATTTTATTAATATTATAGTTCATTTTAGTTTATCTTTTATGTTAAAAACTAGATCTAAGCAGAAAAGGACCTACATTATTATTACACTTGAAAAATAACTTGTAGAAGAGCAAAATTAAATTTGTTAAGTAAAGCACTTTTACTATTCATCTGTGAGAATGTTTTTGTGGCCCTTTGCAACTTTCTGTCTTTCTTAAAGACCATTCTTTATAATGAGCTTAACAAAACATTGTTAATAAATAGACATCCTTACTTCTTGATAGCCCCCTGCCTAAGATGATCCCTTAAAATTGTGTTTTACTTAACAGTGTATGGGAAATAAATAAGATGTGAAATAAGAACAGAAAAATAGATTGCTTTGCTTTAGTGCTTATCTCATTGCATTGGATTATTTATAGATAAATTGATTATGTCTTTGTGTTTTTTCTCATTAAAATATTTTCTTCTTTTATATTTTCTAACTTTTTTTTTAAATATAAAGGAAGACACTGACTTTTTTCCCCTATAATTCTCTTTAGGATCCTAAAATACACCTGCAATTCAGAAGTACTTATACTGCCATATTTAAGAGTATAACTTAATTAGCATAATAATTTTTCTTTTTAATTTGTCTGAATTGTAGAGACTATTTTTAGAGTCAAAAGAACAATATAAAGCATCTAGTTTAAAAACTTACACAATTTATAAATGGTATAAGTAATTTAAGTTACAAAAATAAAGTTTTTAAACACACTGTTGTGCTAGGATGTCCATATAATGTATTGACCAAATCAAGATACTTTTTTTTTTTTAAAGACAGAGTCTTTGCCCTGTCACCCGGACTGGAGTGCAGTGACTCGATCTCCACTCACTGCAAACTCCGCCGCCTCCTGGGTTCGCGCCATTCTCCTGCCTCAGCCTTCTGAGTAGCTGGGACTACAGCGCCTGCCACCACGCCCGGCTAATTTTTTTTATTTTTAGTAGGAATGGGGTTTCACCTTGTTAGCCAGGATGGTCTCGATCTCCTGACCTTGTGATCTGCCCACTTCGGTCTCCCAAAGTGCTGGGATTACAGGCGTGAGCCCCAGCGCCCAGCCTTCAGGATACTTTTTAACATGAAAGGAGGAACTGTTAGTAATAGGCCCAGACAAATGAAAACCAGGATGGCTTCAGGCAAACCAGGACATATGGCCATCTTTGTAATAATCAAATATTCCTTAAATAAGTCTTAACTTTTTTTTTTTTTTAAAGTAACTTAAAGCAGCAAACATTTGTTGTTTCTCATGAGTCTCTAGGTTGGAGCTTGGCTGATGTCATCAAAGCTTGTCCAAGCATTTATGGTCAGCTGTGGGCTGATTGGTCTAAGATGGCCTTGTTGGGACTCCTCAGCTCTCCTCCACCTAATAATCTCTCATCCTCTAACAGGCTAGGCTGGGCTTAACAACTCTTAGCTTTAATTGAATTAGAAAGTTGTATTTTTGCTTAGACTTATTGGGTGTAATAGATTAGTCAATGTTTAAAAAAAATTGTTTATAAAAATCTGTGTTTGGCTTCAGAAAGGAATAAACAGATTAGTAACGTATTTACATGATAATTAATTTTTACTATAATTACATTGTTGTACCTTAATGGTAAACAGAAAGCTCAGATACTAACAATCTAAAGAAAAACTAGTTTTGTTTTAATTTTACTTTATTCTCCTTTCATTTTGTTTAATAGAGTGGATTTTTAAACTCTGAAAACAAAGTCAAAATTGTAAAACACTGATCATAAATATGATGCTATTAAATGGAATGTGGATGTATGTTTTATAATGAATAATATAAATTGTCTTAAGATTTGTATTATATTAGGAGTATCTAATTACAAGATAATAATCTTCCTAAATGACTTCATTCAAAATACATTTGTCAAGAGGACTCCAAAGGAGAAGGAAATACTGCCCTTTATATAGATACAGAAACATTACTATTCGAACACCTGTTCTCATTGGCATACAGGATAAGAGAATGGAATTAAATTGTGGTTATAGTAAATTTCAGTTAGATTATAAAGTGGGGGAAATTTTTCTTTGTTTGGAGGTGATTGCAAAATTGTTAGGGTATCTTTTTCTAGAATTCTTTAGGTCAGTGCTGTTCTCAGTCGCTCATCTGCAAATGGTTTGTGACTGGTTCAGGATGAAGCACTTTTGCCAGAATGGAAATGAATGCTGCTTTCTTCATTAAATTTTGCTACCAAAAAGAAGTCAGCTAAAATAGTGTGCTTTGCCGTACGGTTGATTTACTTTATTTTACTGCAGGTTGGTAACAACCATTTCACAAAAACGCACCAGTCTGTGTACCACATTTGAAGTAGTACAGCTTTAGAATATTAGCAATGGCATCTTGAATGGAGATGGGTTTCATTCATTTCGAAAAGTGGCAAATATTTAGAAGATATGGGAACTTTGACAAAGTGCTGTGCTTTAATCTTTTATCAAACTTTGCAAGTGAAATGTTATCAGTTTGATTTGTTTACACATATCATTGGAACAGTCAATAATCCAGCATGCTACTACTAATAAAATAAGTAGTGAGGAAAATATTGTTGGAGACAGAAGTTGAAAGTAGTACTTTGTTCTTTATTTATCTGGATTACTATAGAACAGTTAATTGAATACCTGTAACTATTATTACTTAATCATATACTGCCACCATTTCCTTGTCAGTACTATCTGAGGTTTCAGGCTTCCACTGGTGATCCTGGAGTTTATCACCTGAGTATAAGGGGGGACTTTCATAGTTAGTGAATTGAACCTTTTATCATTATGAAAAGCGACTGTGTTTATATCCTAGTAACTTTTTGCTTTGAACTATTTTGTCTAATATTAATATTATAACATCAACTTTCTTTTAGTTAATATTTACAAGATACATCTTTTTCCATTCTTTCACTTTCAGCCTTTCTCTTTCCTTGTATTCTATATTAGTTGCAAACAACATGTAATGGGATTTATATTTTTCATTTTCATTTTCTAGGGCATTTTTTGTGTTTTAAGTGGAACATTAATCCATTTATATTTAATGTAATGGCTGATTTATTTGTTATTATATTCATTATTTCTTATTTTGTATTTTCTATGTCCTCTCTTCATTTGCTCTCCCATACTCTTTTGTTTCATGTTCTGATCTCGCCAGTATTTCAGGCTTATTCTTCAAGAGGACATTCGCCTTTGCCAGGTTCTTAGGGCATTACCAACCTAGGGCTAACTTTTGTTTCTTTAATGAAAAGTTTCAAACATAAAAGTATAGTAAACACACAGCTGTCAGCTAGCCTCAGTTACCAAAGTTTTTTCTTCCTATTTCACCTGTTGTTCCCCCCAACTGTTTTTACAGTATGTATCTCCAACAGAGAAGGACTTTTGTTTTTAACATATTTGTAAAATCATTATTGTACTTAAATGAATGTTTAAAATAATTGCTTGATATCAAATAATCCAGTGTACACGGTTCCTCAGTCATCTCATAAGTGTGTTCTTAATTATTTGTTTGAATCAATATTCACCCCAAAATTCATAGCTTGCATTTGGTCAATATGTCTCTTACGTTTTCCAAAATTTATAATGGATGGTTTAATCTAAAGGATTGATTAAATTCCAAGAGTTTTTGAGACGAATCCTCAAGTGATGCTATGTATTTCCTATTGCATTGCATCAGGGGACATGTAATTTCTGACTTTCTCTTTTTTGTGATATGATTGATTCAGGTGTTTTATCAACCTCATGGAACCATTAAACAGTTCCGTATCACTTAATTGATGGTATCCATTGATGATCTTTACCTAGAATCATTATTTTACTAGGGGTTATAAAATGGAGCTATCCAGGGCTGGACGCGGTGGCTCACACTTGTCATCTCAGCACTTTGAGAGGCTGAGGTGGGCAGATCACCTGAGGTCAGAAGTTCAAGACCAGCCTGGCCAACATAGTGAAACCCCATCTCTACTAAAAATACAAAAAATCAGCTGGCTGTAATCCCAGCTATTCAGGAGTCTGAAGCAGGAGAATCACTTGAACCTGGGAGGCAGAGGTTGCAGTGAGCCGAGATTGCGCCATTGGACTCCAGCCTAGGCAATAAGAGCAAAACTCTGTCTCAAAAAAAAAAAAAAAAATGGAGATATCCAAGTTCTGTTATTCCTTATACATTTATTACCTGGAATTCTGTGAAGAATTTTGCCTCATTAACTATTTGGTTATTCCGACATATAGTTTACACAGAAAAGACATAATAAATGTTTTATTATTTCTTCTTAGTTACTTGTTTTCAGAATATTTTGCTGTTGCCATAGCGTATTACATGTATAATCACCTTTTATTTTGTGCCAATATGAACTCATGGATTTTCAACATATTTGCTGATAATATTGTGTCATTATCAGCCAGGCGCGGTGGCTCACATCTCTAATCCCAGCACTTTGGGAGGCTGAGGCAGGTGGATCACCTGAGGTCAGGAATTTAAGACCAGCCTGGCCAACATTGTGAAAACCCTTTCTCTACTAAAAATACAAAAATTAGCCAGTGGCACACACCTGTAATCCCAGCTACTTGGGAGGCTGAGACAGGAGAATCACTTGAGACTCAGAGGCAGAGATTGCCATAAGCTGAGATCGCACCACTGCACTCCAGTCTGGGCGACAGAGTGAGACCCTGTCTCAAAAAAAAAAAAAAAAAAGAAAGAAAAAAAAAGATTGTATCACTATCCTTTCTGATGCTTAGAGGGAGCCTTTCAGGTTGGTTTCTGTGAATTTCCCACAGGACAGTCTAAGCAATGTTTGATAGTTTTCTTGTTTTCCATTATGATGTAGGTGTTACAGACTCTTGTACATTCTTTGATCCAGACCTGGAATCAGCCAAGGAGCCCTGGTTCCTTTTATTAGGAAATAGCACTTAGAAATCATAATGTATACACTAAAGGTACACATTTGGGGGTCATTTCTTCTAAGTCCTTTCAGTTAACAGCATTAGCTAATAATTTTTTTTTTTTTTTTTTTTTTTGAGATGTAGTCTCACTCTGTCGCCCAGGCCAGAGTGTACTGGCACCAGAGTGTACTGGCACGTTCTCAGGTCACTGCAACCTCCGCCTCCTGGGTTCAAGTGATTCTCCTGCCTCAGCCTCCGGAGTAGCTGGGATTATAGGTGCTGGCCACCACACCTGGCTAATTTTTGTATTTTTAGTAGAGATGGGGTTTCACCATGTTGGCCAGGCTGGTCTCATACTCCTGACCTCGTGATCCACCCACCTTGGCCTCCCAAAGTACTGGGATTACAGGCATGAGTCACCATGCTCGACCACAAATACATTTTTAAAAGAAAAATACATGATTAATGTATACTGATATTTCCAATTCTAGTTTAAGTTTACAAGGATTTTACTTTTTTAATTTTATGTTTGTGTCTCTTACTTATAGCGAAAATCTTTGTTCCTAGTAATGTAGATCATTACTTACTTTATGTATGTGTGTGGATATTTCTGTGTAGAATAGTTTCAGAATAATACAGCATTACCACCAAGACCATAAATATTGAAAATTTCTTCATGGTTTTTTGTTTTTTTTTTTTTGCCGAGATATATCCCATGAGGAATAGGCAGTCAAAATACTGTTTTAAAAATCACTTGAAGTAATTCTCTGTGGAATTACAATCAAGTAGACATACATTACATTTATTTGTTTTAGGGTTGTTTAGGGATTGACATTTTCTTTGTTTTATAATTATATAAAAAATTTACATGGGTCCAAAATCAAAACTCTGTAAAGTCCACTATATTGAGATAGATCTTGTTTTGATCCCTGTACCTTCTCTCTCCTCATCCCATAGGTAACCATTTCATTTTTATTAGTTTTTGGTGTATCCTTTTATTTTTTTTCTTTTGAAAATACAGGCAAATAAATATATAGTCACACCCTTCCATCTTACACAAAGATAGCATAGGATACATACACTCTGTACCCTGCTTTTGTTGTTTAAAATTGTATCTCAGAGGTCACTCCTCTAAGTGTGAGTGATTAACATTCGGGTGGTAACACCTGAATCCATCATATCACAAAAAAAAGAGACAACCAGACATTATATGTCCTTTGATATAATGCTGTAGGAAGTACCTAATCAAACCTTTAGCTTAAACCACCAAGTTTAAATTTACAAAAATCTAAGAGATATTTCACATTCCTTTTTACAGCTGCATTTTACACCATTGTATAGTTGTACCGTATTTTATTCAACCAGTCCCCCATCGGACGTTTTGTTTTTATCTTACATTTTCCCATTGCAGTTAATACTACAATATGGCAATTGCTGTTGCAACTAATATTATAATCTGTGTATATCATTTAATATTTTTGCCATATTATCTTTGGGATATCTTCTTAAAAGTGGGCTGTTGAGGCAAAGGGTAAATGACACCTGTTTTTGCTCTTTTTTTGCCAAATTACGTTCCATATGGGGTTGGGCCATTTTGTGATCTCACTAGTGCTGTGGTAGAATTCCTGTTTACCCACAGGCTTGCCCACATATTACACCCATGCGCCATTTAACTGCATTTTGGTCAGTGACCGCAAATATGACAGTAGTCCAATAAGATTGTAATGGAGCTGGAAAATTCCCATCACCTCATGATGGTAGCAGCTTTGGTAACCTCGTAGTGCGATACATTACTTTTTCTATGTTTAGATACACAGATACCTACTATTGTGTTATAATTGCCTGCCGTTTGCAGTATAGTAACATGGTACAGATTTGTAGCCTAGCAACAATGGGCTATATGGTATAGTCTGCCTGTGTAATATAACCAGCAGGTTTGTGTAAGTACACTACATTGTTCGCACGGTTACGAAATCAATCTAAGGATGCATTTCTCAGAATGTATCCCTGTTGTTGAATGAAGAGTGACTATATTTTGTTTGATTGTTGGATTTCTGTCATTCTGATAGTTGAGAATAGATATATTTTTGTAGTGAAAATTTATAGTTTTTAAAATTATAAGTGAAATTGAACTCTTTTTGTATATTTAGAGTCATTTGCATTTCTTTTTCTATGAACTGTTTAATCATACCTTTTCTTTCTGTTGGTTGATTGGTCTTTTTCATCTCAATTTTCTTCTCAATTAAGGTTTGCTGGAATATACCAACAGATGGCCTCAGAACAAAAGCAGCTTAATTGCTTTGCCTAATTCACTATGATTTTGCTTTCCTTTAAATTTTCCTTGGTAATTCCATACTATCTTGTGAGCTCTTCAATACTTTTACAGATATACTTTTTATATTTTACCTGGCATCGTCTTTTAGCAAGAGGTTGTTCTGAATAACCTAGCCCACCACAACTCTTAACATGGAAGTGTTTTATTCTTTGATTTTTGAATTTTTTTAATCTCTTACTTCATATATTTTTTAAAATAATTAACTCATCCACATTTAAAACTTTGGGGTTGGGTGCGGTGGCTCACACCTGTAATCCCAGCACTTTGGAAGGGAGGCAGGTGGATCACTTGAGGTCAGGAGTTTGAGACCAGCCTGGCCAATATGGTGAAACCCTGTCTCTCCTAAAAATACAAAAATTAGCCGGGCTTGGTGGTACACGCCTGTAATCCCAGCTACTCCAGGGGCTGCGGCATGAGAATTGCTGGAACCTGAGTGGTGGAGGTTGCACCGAGCAGAGATTGTGTGACTCTGTCTCAGAAAAGAAAGAAAGAAAGAGAGAGAGAAAGAGAGAAAGGGCGGAAGAGAGGAAGGGAGGAAGGCAGGAAAGGAGGAAGGGAGGAAAGGAAAGAAAAGAGGGAAAGAGGGGGGAAGGGAGGAAAGGAAAGGAAGGAAAGGGAGAAAGAAAGAAAAGAAAGAAAACCAGGCATGCCTGTGGTTCCAGCTACTCGGGAGGCTGAGATGGGAGGATTGCTTAAGCCCAGGAGGTCGAGGCTGCAGTGAGCCATGGTTGCACCACTGCACTCCAGCCTGGGTGACAGAGGGAGACCTGTCTCCATAAGAAAAAGAATAAAAGAAAAAAAATTATTTATCTAAAAACTTTTATACCTTTTAAAGTAGCAATAAGTTTAATTAGAAATGTATTTACAATAGTAGACTGCTTTCATAAATATCAGATGAACTTTATTTAAAATAATGTGTATATTTGCTTTTAGTGTTTCTTTCCGTGTATTTCTAACACCTATCGCATAGATCTTCAATAAGTGATGAACAAATGGCATTCAGGGAATATAAATATAAATTACTATATGGTGTTCTAGTATACATTAAATGTGGGGATTAAAAAAAAAATTTTTTAACACTTTATTGACATAGCATCTTTTTTTTTTTTTTTTTGAAACGGAGTCTCACTCTGTCGCCCGGGCTGGAGTGCAGTGGCTGGATCTCAGCTTACTGCAAGCTCCGCCTCCTGGGTTTACGCCATTCTCCTGCCTCAGCCTCCAGAGTAGCTGGGACTACAGGTGCCCACCACCTCGCCCGGCTAGTTTTTTTGTATTTTTTAGTAGAGATGGGGTTTCACCATGTTAGCCAGGATGATCTCAATCTCCTGACCTTGTGATCTGCCCGTCTCGGCCTCCCAAAGTGCTGGGATTACAGGCTTGAGCCACCGTGCCCGGCCTATTGACATAGCATCTTATAAAATTCTGCAGAATCAGTTTTATGATAGGCTATTTTAAAAGTATTTTGCTTTTTCTGTTTTTTATCCATTAATTTCTGTTTTAAAATCATAATTATTACCAGAAAATCTAATTAGGAAGCAAATCTAATGATTCATAGTGTGCATATCATTAACTAAAGACATATTTTTTCATCTAATGTTAGGTGAGATACTATCATGGTGCTGATTGTGGGAAAACATAAACAGGGGTGGGAAAACTACAGCCGTTGGACCAAATCTGGCTTGATACTGAGCCAAACCTAGCCACGTCCATTTACTTAGTTTATGGCTGCTTTTGCTCAGCGGTAGAAATGAGTAGTCACAGCAGAGACTATGGCCCACAAAGTAAAAATATATTTTCAAGCCCTTTAAGAAAGCTGTAGACCATTGGTATGGAATATTTAGATATGTTTTCTTCCCTCAAAATGGTTAATATAGAATGGACTTTCCCTGATACATTCTAACAGAGAGGTGACTTTCTTTTCATATTTTTAAAATTAAATTAAAATTTTTTGACAATTCAAAAATTGTATATATGGAGTACAATGTAATGTTTTGATGTATGTATTAAATCAAGCTAATTAACATATCACTTCACCTACTTTTTTTTTGTAGTGAGAACATTTTAAATCTATCCTTTTAGGGATTTTGAGATATACATTATTATTAACTGTGGTTACCATGCAGTGCAATAGATCACTAAAACTTATTACTCCTGTCCAACTGCAACTTTGTACTGTTTGACTAACATCTCCTCTTTTCCCACCCCCTGCAATCCCAGCCTCTAGTAAATACCATTCTACTCTCAGTCCTCATCTTAATCTTAACAAGTCATCTAACTTTATGGAGTTTTGTCATGCCCCTTTAAAACCAAGTGAAACAATGAAGCTCTTAGATGCTTTTCTAATTCCTCAGATTGCTATCACATATAAAGTAAAAAATATTGTATGTATTGTATCTGTTTCTTTCATTTATCTTTATATATACTGGGTTTCTCTTTTGGTTTTATGCCATGCTTACATTTGATATGTAAGCCTGATTTTTTTTTTTTCCAACAATAGTATTATGTTATAGGAGACTGATATAATTAGGTCAACTTTATTATTTTAATAAAGATACAAATGTGGAAGTTGGGGCATTCTATATTTTTAAATATGTTTTGAAATAACTTCCTTGTTTATTTTTCTTTAGTTTTTACCAGATTCGTGCTTCTATGAAAATTCCATCAAGAATTCCCCACAGAGTAGAAGCTAGTTTGTTACATGCAACAGGTAAGCCAAGGAATATGTTCAAATTAAAAAAGTAATCTGAAACAACATTATAATGGCCAATAACTTTTCATAAATTTTTTTCTCATTACAGATATAAGATACAAAATAACATCATTATGATAACCATTATAAGAAATATATTTGGGGCCTCAGTAAAACATACTTGATTATAGATACTCTGTCTCCTTCTTAGATTTCTTACAATGAGATTTCTTACAATGAGCACATCAAAGAATGTATATTAAAGTTTCATGAAAACAAACGTAGGATTTGGTATCCATTATATAAGATGCAATGTAAAAAGATACACAGAAACGGGAACATATAATTTGACTTATGATTATAAAGGTGTTTTATGATAAAGTTTTATGGTATGGATTTTGAGGACATTTTTTAAACCAGTTTTTTTTTCTGGATTAGGTTCTCTAATTATGAAACAGAGCCAAAAGGCAATGTAGGAAGGTATGAAATAGACATGTTACAGCAGCTTTGTTAGTTACTCATATTCTAAGGAGAGACACCAGCATTAAACGGGTTAAGTTAAAACAGCTTTCCCAATACAATATATGCTGTGTCATTACATGTAGTTAGAAAATGAACCAGTTAATGAAACATTCTAAAGAGTTACTGTGTAAGCCTAATATGAAATTACTAGTTTTTAAAGCATCATAAAAATAATAAAATACACCTGACACTAGAGCTATGCTGAGCGTAATTCAGTCCATTTTGAAATTTTAAAAAATTTGTTGAGTATTTGAAGTGTTAAGGATTGTCTTTTATCATACTATGGATACTAAAATGTTGGTTAATGTTAACTTTTTTATTTTTTATTATTATATTTTAAGTTCTAGGATACATGTGCACAACGTGCAGTTTTGTTTACATATGTATACATGTGCCATGTTGGTTTGCTGCACCCATTAATTCATCATTTGCATTAGGTATTTCTCCTAATGCTATCCCTCCCCTATCCCCCGACCCCACAACCAGCCCCACTGTGTGATGTTCCCCTTCCTGTGTCCAAGTGTTCTCATTGTTCAGTTCCCATCTATGAGTGAGAATATGCGGTGTTTGGTTTTCTGTCCTTGTGATAGTTTGCTCAGAATGATGGTTTCCAGCTTCATCCATGTCCCTACAAAGGACATGAACACATCCTTTTTTATGGCTGCATAGTATTCCATGGTGTATATGTGCCACATTTATTTAATCCTGTCTGTCATTGATGGACATTTGGGTTTTTTCCAAGTCTTTGCTATCGTCAATAGTGCTACAATAAACATACATGTTCATGTGTCTTTATAGTAGCATGATTTATAATCCTTTGAGTATATACCCAGTGATGGGATGGCTGGGTCAAATGGTATTTCTCGTTCTAGATCCTTGAGGAATCGCCACACTGTCTTCCATAGTGGTTGAACTAATTTACAGTCCTACCAACAGTGTAAAAATGTTCATATTTCTGCACATCCTCTCCAGCACCTGTTGTTTCCTGACTTTTTAATGATCGCCATTCTAACTGGTGTGAGGTAGTATCTCTTTGTGGTTTTGATTTGCATTTCTCTGATGGCCAGTGATGATGAGCATTTTTTCATGTGTCTGTTGGCTGCATAATTGTCTTCTTTTGAAAAATGTCTGTTCATATCCTTTGCCCACTTTTTGATGGGGTTGTTTGATTTTTTCTTGTAAATTTGTTTAAGTTCTTTGTAGATTCTGGATATTAGCCATTTGTCAGAGGGGTAGATTGCAAGAATTTTCTCCCATTCTGTAGGTTGCCTGTTCATTCTGATGGTAGTTTCTTTGGCTGTGCAGAAGTTCTTTAGTTTAATTAGATCTCATTTGTCAATTTTGGCTTTTGTTGCCATTGCTTTTGGTGTTTAGTCATGAAGTCCTTGCCTATGCCTATGTCCTGAATGGTATTGCCTAGGTTTTCTTATAGGGTTTTTATGGTTTTGGGTCTAAAATTTAAGTCTTTAATCCATCTTGAATTAATTTTTGTATAAGGTGTAAGGAAGGGAACCAGTTTCAGCTTTCTACTTATGGCTAGCCAATTTTCCCAGCACCATTTATTAAATAGGAAATCCTTTCCCCATTTCTTCTTTTTGTCAGGTTTGTCAAAGATCAGATGGTTGTGGATGTGTGGTGTTACTTCTGAGGCCTCTGTTCTGTTCCATTGGTCTGTGTATCTGTTTTGGTACCAGTACCATGCTGTTTTGGTTGCTTAGCCTTGTAGTATAGTTTGAAGTCAGGTAGTGTGATGCCTCCAGCTTTGTTCTTTTTGTTTAGGATTGTCTTGGCAATGTGGGCTCTTTTTTGGTTCCATATGAACTTTAAAGTAGTTTTTTCCAATTCTGTGAAGAAAGTCATTGGTAGCTTGATGGGGATGGCATTGAATCTATAAATTACCTTGGGCAGTATGGCCATTTTCACAATATTGATTCTTCCTCTCCATGAGCATGGAATGTTCTTCCATTTGTTTGTGTCCTCTATTATTTCGTTGAGCAGTGGTTTCTAGTTCTCCTAGAAGAGGTCCTTCACTTCCCTTATAAATTGGATTCTTAGGTATTTTGTTCTCTTTGTAGTAATTGTGAATGGGAGTTCACTCATGATTTGGCTGTCTGTCTGTTCTTAGCGTATAGGAATGCTTGTGATTTTTATACATTGATTTTGTATCCTGAGACTAACGTTAAATTTTAGTGAATTATACATAGTGTAGAGTTTATCTTCCTGAAGACTTACTAAAATTCTCACAGAGGTCTGTTGCTTATGACAAATACACACACACACACGTATACATATATATACATGTATATGTGTATATACATATATTTTGTATATCCATTCATCTTAAAATGAAAAAATTTATTCTTGGCTTGCCTTACATGTTAATGTATATATTATTGCCATAATAGGTCTTCTTTTGTAAGTCTACTTTCACAAAACATAGAGGTAACAAAACAAGCTGACATGACATGACAGATTTGGTGTACTCTTTTGAATATCCTTGAATGTAGTAGACTAGATTTCTAGCTCGGTTTTATCTCTTGACGTTGCCAGTTGAGAAAATCCTCAGACTTTAGTTTGTGAGATATCTTTCAAGATGGCAAGATACTTGACATATATTCCACAAGGTTAAATAGGCTAACCACTTTTAAGTAATACATTTTAAAAATGTTTGTTCCTTATTATAAAGTTTCGAGAGAAATAATGTCAAACCTGTGAGTATTAATTCATTTTGTTTTGAGACGGAGTCTTGCCCTGTCGCCCAGGCTGGAGTGCAGTGGCATGGTATCGGCTCACTGCAACTTCCACCTCCTGGGTTCAAGCAATTCTCCTGCCTCAGCCTCCTGAGTAGCTGAGACTACAGGCGTGCACCACCACATCCAGCTAATTTTTGTATTTTTATTAGAGATGGGGTTCCACCATGTTGGTCAGGATGGTCACGATCTCTTGACCTCGTGGTCCACCCACCTCGGCCTCCCAAAGTGCTGGGATTATAGACATGAGCCGCCACACCTGGCCTGAATATTAATTCTTGACCACTAAACTTGTCCTTGTATGAGAACCTGAGAAATTTTTTGAGATTGAGTTCATAATTTGTACTGAAGTTAAGATTTTTGTATTTTGTTTCATTTTAATATGGAATTAATGAGGTAACATTACTTTTTAAATGTTTGGATGTGAAATTAGTCAGTTTAACCCAGAAAAATCTAATCAATGGAGAAAAAAGATAATTCTGGAAAGAGAAGTGGGGAAATGGTAGAAAACAGACAAAACCAGATAAATTGTAAATTCTCAGCAAATGATTGATTCAAAAGCCAAAAGGAAGTGTGCTAGAAGAAAACATTTGCTGAATTCTAAATTTCAGTTACTATATAGTCTTACTTGTGTCAAACCCAACTATCTCCTTGTTATGTTAGGCAGATTTTGCCATTCTTTCATTATTCCTTTTCTGAACAAATAGATTTAGAAATTCTTTACATTTACAAATAAAACATTTTAAATCATTGATTTAACCATTAATCATTTAGCATTTCTCTATATCATACAGAGCATTGTTTCTACTTTGTTTTTCGCAGATTCCAAATAATTACCTCAGAGGACTGGAAATTTTAACCGTGCTTGGTTATTACAGATACATTCCAAGAAAGATTTTGAATGTCAGAATAATGACTGGTGGACAAAAGTATCATTTGAAAATAAAATCTTGTCGGTTAGATTTTTAGGTTGGTGTAGAGGATAGAATTAAGTGTCACAATATTTGATTTGGTTGATGTGTTTCATTAAAGACTATTTTCTTCATAATGTTAACTTATTCCTCAAGTAACTTCCTCTTTTAGTAATTGGTTACCTTGCCCTAACTTTATGGAAGCATTTCTCTACCTGTGCTTATTGACTTATGAGTTGAGGATAAGGAAGGGCATCAGAAATAAATTGTCAAAAGATTTAACAGTAACCCCTGATTACTCTTCCCAGTCCAGTGGCCCTCGAGTGACCATGCTTGCTGCTACTTGTATTATAGTTCAGTCAGGAGCACCCTTTTCAGGTGTGGTAGTGGCGTTATCTTGGTTAACAATAGTTTAGAATTATGACTCTGGGCAGGAACCTCAGAATCTATTCATCGCAGTGATCTAAAGTCAGGTGTGTCATTCAACAACTTCTGACCCTTGAGATCAGTTTATATCCTGATAACTCAGAGTGGATGCTATGTTTTAAAGGGCACAGATATACTTTATGGCAACAAGGAAATGTCCTTTCTATATTTTCATAGCATGTCACATCTTACAGATGTTTTTCCAAGGCTATTTGAGTGTTTTGCCTTTAGTAATTTATGAGCTAAGTACATGACTGAGACGTTTTCTGTCTGTCAGTGACTATTTACAGCAACAACTGAGCTTTCAGATCCAGTGAGTGTTCATTTATTATTATGTTTGATAGTGACAGGGTGGTGCTACAGATTCAATCAAGATTCTTTCCATACATAGTTTCAGGGCATGTAATCATTCAGCCTTTATTAGGTTACACCTGATCTGTGCATTAACAAGAGAATATTGTGATATTTGTATTTAGCCTCATCTTATACAAGAAATGTCTTCCATTTGACATTTTATTTTCCAAATGAGTATGTTTGTTCAATGTTGTCAGTTTTACCTTTATTTACTCACCAGAAAAGTGGACATTTTATAGCTGCTCAGTCCCTTCTTTGTCTTTTGAGAGAAAAAAGTATTCTAGAAAAGATAAAAATGAATTTATTTTATGGACAACTCTATTTGAACCAAGTTCCACGATCACTATTCTTCATCAACTAAATACTGGTTTGAAAGAATTTATCTTTTATAAAAATTAACAGAAGTTATAATTCAATCTCTAGATCATTTGTATGGCAGAAATATTACGCGTAATTAATGTTATTTACGAAGTAATGTTATTTTGACATTACGACAAATTGTGTCAGAAATGCCCAGATAAAGTACCTTCTCTTAGCCTTTTACTGAGTACTTAATTTTTTTTCTTAGTTATGACTAGATTTAATCATTGCTGCTGCCAATTAAATTTCTAGCTTCTGATACTCAATTGCATATAAAAGAGTATGAAATGTAGTGATCTGATAGTTTACTAGTATATTTAAAGGAAATATCTTTAAAAATAAAGTAGTTTGTGGCAGACACCAGTCTATAAAAGGGAAGCCTGGGTTTGAAAATGATAAGCTTCCATATTATGGTATGTGAAAATCTCACATATGTGAAAACATTATCTCTGTGTATTTCTTAATAGCATTATACCAGAAATTTTTAGAATATTACATACTTTTAATTAAAAGATAGTAACCAAAATAGCAAGCACAAGAAGCAGATTTTGGACAGAAGAAGAAAGAAATACGTAAAATTTCTTTCACTCTTTTTTCTCATTCTCTTTCAAAATCGCGAACTTTTGCCTGTCTCGTGTCTGAAATGTACTAACAAATACGACTTCTCAAGATATTTCATATTTCAAATATTTTATAAACATGTTTTATTTTTAATTCTCTAATTTATGATAACTTGTTTTTCTTGTTTGTAGTATGCAAAGATATGTGCAGAACCTTTCCAATAAAGTGACTCTGAACAAATTGTGAGACATGCTGTTTTTCCCCTGCCTGACACTATTCCCAACATGATTACCTTTTATGTGTAGGTCGTTTTCCATAGCTTTTGAATCTTGTTTCATCCTCTGGTCACCTGTGATAAGGTAAATCTGGTAAAATATCAAGTATATTTCCTGCCAGTGTACCCCAGAATAGCCTCTGTCTTGTTAAATGTTAAATTAATATGAATATTATAGAGAATAGTGGTTGATGGGATGTGGTGACTTATGACATGAGTCTCACAAGTGTTAGTTTGAACCAAAATAATGTTCTTCTGTCTAGATGCATTTCCTCCCCAGCAATCTGAAAAAAACAGGACAAAGAAGACAGCCAACTTATTACAATCTTTGAGATATTGTTTTTGCCTTCTATACCCTTCTTCTCTCGAAATTTCATTTTACAGTAGTACTAAAGAGCTCTTACAGTGTATATCTTTTTACTGTTAGTAAATTATTAGGGAAAGGTATCCTTTTCTGCCTCAAGAAATTACTCCCATGTATTTAACTAACTTTTAATAAATACATATCATTGATTTCTAGCCTTATCCTTGAACATAAATAGCTTTATATAGGATAGTTTTCTTTTATCCTTTGTATTAATTTTTTACCTCTGTTCCTTAAAAATTCCTTAAAATTTAAGGGCTTGGATTTTCTCTATGCTTTTTATTACCTGCTCTATTTTTCTTTTAACTTTGATTTGTACTTTCATCTTAGTACCTTTTCCTTCCAACGCTGAATTTTACCATAATTCATATACCTTCTGTATATTTTGAGAAAACTTTTAGGAAAAATAGTTTAAAATAATGATTTCTGTCTGTGAGTTACAGTGGAGCAGGTTGAATGGGTTGGGAATTAGATGGTATTATACAGCCTATTGCAATACATTTAAATTATTTCCAGTACAAGATTATGCTGACAGTGAGAGGTTTGAGTCAGGAAATAGCTGTCATCTGCAATAACATCAGTCATGAAAGACAATGAGTGTTTATAGAACTGTTGAAAATTGATTAGTAAGAAAAGCGTTCATAGACTTTTACAACAGAGAAGTCATTGCTGGTTTTAGGAATCTGGCTGCAGTTTGAAATGTTACACAGTTTTCATAAAAAGTTTAAATAATGACTTACAGTAGTAACCATAGTATTACTAAGATTAAATGTATTTTGTTTAGCTTGCTTTTTAATATTTATCCATCTTTCTTTTTGGAAAAAAATTTTTTTATCAAAATAATACAGCATACAGTTAAAAGATCAATTAGCCGCCAGGCACGGTGCCTCATGCCTGTAATCCTAGCACTTTGGGAGGCTGAGTCAGGTGGATCACGAGGTCAGGAGTTCAAGACCAGCCTGACCAACATAGTGAAACCCCGTCTCTACTAAAAATACAAAAAAAGTTAGCTGGGCATGGTGGCGGGTGCCTGTAATCCCAGCTACTCAGGAGGCAGAGGCAGGAGAATCACTTGAACCTGGGAGGCGAGGTTGCAGTGAGCTGAGATCGCACCACTGCACTCCAGCCTGGGCGACAGTACAAGCCTCCCATCTCAACAACAACAACAAAGATAAATTAGTCCAGAAAGACTTGTAGTAAAAATGATAGCTTGTTTTCTAGATGTAACAACTTTTACCCATGTCTCTAGTCCATGTGGTTACCTCCATATGGACATTGTCCATGGACTTCCTATTATGATAAAAAGACTTTATCTTATTTACACCATTTCCTCGTTCCCTCTCCCTCAACCTTTTGAGAGATACTGTTATTGTCCTATGTGTTTCTGACCAGTGTCTGTAGCTTCAAACAGTATATTTAAAGCTCCGTTTTCTACTTAAGTGATCATGACAGCACAGTGGTGTAGTCATAGCTCACTACAGCCGTGAACGCCTGTGCTCAAGTGATAATCCCACATCAGCCTCCCACAGTAGCTGGGACTGCAGGTGCATGCCATCACATTGGGCTAATTAAAGAAAAAAAAAATTGTTGAGACGGGAGTCTTACTATGTTGCCCAGGCTGGTCTCGAACTCTTGGCCTCAAGCAGTCTTCTCACCTCTGCCTCCCAAAGTGCTGGGATTACAGGTATGAGTCACCACTCCTGGCCCATAGCACTTTCTGCGTACCTCTCTTAGCTTATATTGTTAATTTTTTCTCAGAAATGGGATTCTGCTAAAACAAACATCAATCACCATTAAAGTACAGTGCTTTTTTTAAAAAAAAAATGAGGAAAAGTTAAACATATAGCTAGAGACAATTCATATTGTCACTTATTCTTTACTGTTATCAGTTATTGAATAATCTCAACAGCCATGAATGGAAAACTCACCGTAAAGTTAGGTCCTTCAGTTAAACTTCATAGATTACAAAATGGAAGTCATTTGGCAAGCCTCCATTTTGCTTTCCTCAGATTCAACAGCTTCTATCATTGCCCTTTAATTGTCTTTTTACCTGATTTAAGAGATAGTGTTACAGTGCCATTTGCTTTGGCCTGCTGAAATAGGCAGTTAAGAGATTATCACATTGTACTACAATTATTTATTTGAATGTTTCTATCCAAACTAGACTGGGAATTCTGAAGATAGGCAGAGTTCTTACTTATGTTCATGTCTCTTAGTTCCCAATACTTGAGAGACTTAATAAATTATGGTTGAATGAATATTCACTTGTTCACAGAGTAAATGAGAGATACCAGTGCTAACTGTTTAACCAAAGGAAATGGAAATGCAGACAGTGATAGAAATAAAATATAAATTATCATGATTGAATGTAAGCATTTAGAGGCCTCTTATTATCTCAAATCTTTAAAACTATAGATCTGAATGTTTGTGTTAGCAGATAACTGATAGGCAAAATAAAAATCAAGTCATTTGAACAAGGAAATAGGATATTAAATTAAGAAGTTAGACAAAAATTCGTTTATTAAATAAATACTTTATGATTGCCTATTATGTGTATGACCTAAATTAAAGTGCTCAGTCCTAAATTAAAGCAGTGGAAAAGATTAATGTGGTTTCTAACTTAATGGAGTTGTTATCATCTAGCAAATATTAGAAAACAAAGTTTCAGATTCAAGACAGTAAACTTAGCATACACGTTTAGGTCTTCTTGTTTCCCAGGGCCTTTAGTTTGGTAACATTAAAGTGTAAAAACAAATAACAGAACAATATTTCAATTATTTACTTATTTATTTAATTTTTTTTTGTTGTTTTTGAGACAGAGTCTCACTTTATCAACCAGTCTGCAGTGGTGTGATCTCGGCTCACTGCAACCTCCGTCATCCTGGTTCAAGCGATTCTCCCACCTCAGCCTCCCGAGTAGCTGGGATTATAGGCATGCAGCAACACGCCTGGCCAATTTTTTTTTTTTCTTTTTTTTTTAATTTTTAGTAGAGATGGGGTTTCACCATGTTGGCCAGGCTGATCACAAACTCCTGACCTCAAGTGATCCACCCACCTCAGCCTCCCAAAGTGCTGGGATTATAGAATGAGCCACCACGCGTGGCCTAAAATTTTGTTATCTTGAATAACTGAAATTCTATACCATTGAACAGCAACTCCCCATTTTCCTACCCTGTCACCCCACATTCTGCTTTCTGCTTCTATGAGTTTGACTGCTTTAGATATCTTATATAATTGGAGTCATGCAGTATTTGCTTTTCTGTGACTGGCTTATTTCACTTAGCATAAAGTCCTTAAGGTTTTTCCATGTTGTAGCTATGCAAAGATTTTCTTTTCTAAGGCTGAATAATATTCTCTAATATGTACATACCACATTTTCTTTATCCATTAATTTGTAGATAGACATTTAGGTTGTTTCTACCTCTTGACTGTTGTGAATAATGCTTCAGTGAACATGAGTGTGCAACTGTCTCTTTGACCCTCTTTTATCAGTTCTTCTGGATAAATACCTAGAAGTGAAATGCTGGATTATATAGTAGTTCTATTTTTATTATTTTTATTTTTTGAGACAGGGTCTTGTTCTGTCATCCAGGCTGGAGTGCAGGGGTGTGATCATGGCTTACTGCCCTCAACCTCTTGGGCTTAAGTAGTCCTCCTGCCTCAGCCCCATGAGTCACTGGGACTACAGCTGGACACCACCATGCCCAGCAAATTTGTAAAATTTATGTTTTGTACATATGGAGCCTAACTTGGTTGCCCAGGCTGGTCTTGAACTCCTGGACTCAACTGTTCCTCCTTCCTCGGCCTCCTAAAGTGCTAGGATAACAGGTGTGTGGCCAATAGCTCTATTTTTAATTTCTCGAGGAACCCCCATAGTATTTTCCGCAGCAGCTATACTGTTTCACATTTTCACCAACAGTACACAAGAGTTTCAGTTTCTCCACATCCATAAGTGCTGACCGTGTTCATAATACTAATATGAAGTAAGAAGTAAATGAGACAAGGTCCTTGCCTTCAAGAAATCTCTATTTCTTCTTCCTGAAAGGCTCTTCCTTTTTATCTTCGTTTGACTAATTCTTTTTCATGGTGTTTCAATTCAAATGCTATGTTGTCACCAAAGCCTTTCCTGGTTTCACAGCCTAAGTTCACCCTCATATTGTAAGATGTCATAGCACTCTGTCTTCTGTAACACTTAGTGTAGATGTAATTTACAGAATTAGGTGAGGTCAGGGAAAATGGTTGGTTTTTTTGTTCAGTCCACTTAGCTGAGAACAATCCATGGCACAAAGCAGCTATATAATGAATGTGTAACTTTGTATTGTGAAATGTATTGCACATTATTTGAAGATTATGTAACACATTATTTTATTAAATAATAAAGGAACACCCAGCTACCCAACGTTTTATTTAAGAAATAGAACATTACTAGTACTGTAAAATCCTCCTGTATCCCCCCTTGACGTTTGTGTTAATTATTCTTTTGCTTTCTTTATAGTATTATCATTATGAATGTATTTTGTCAGAATGAGTGTATTCCAAGGAAATATCTAGTTGAATTTGAAAAAAACTGAGTGTTAAGCACAAACCCAGCTGTGTAAGATAGCATAAATACTGCTATTATTAAAAGAAGTCTCCCAAAAGAAAAGTTGAACAGAGTCTCTGGGTTATGGTATGCTTCTTTATACCTGAAAGATTTTCAGACTCCCTTTGGAGATGTTAATGGGCAAGGTCAAGAGTGAATTGTGCAAAACTGAGAGTTTACCACTTTCAGGGCTTCTGGCAAGATTGTAATGTGATAAAATATTGAATATCTAACATACGGAATAGACTGATTTGCATCTAAACTTAACATTGCCCTCCTCCAACTCTCAGGAGCAGGTCAAAGCAGAAAACTTCAGTGAAGTGAAAATAGTATCGTCAGATGATCTAGACAAGAAACTTCATTGGTACACCTTCAAATAAGCCAAGCACTGAAAAGAATCTAGCCAAGCTTTTGATCTGTCCTCAGGTTAAAAGTTGGTACCCTAACAGCAGGGATGTTAACATATCTATCGTTTATGGCACACGAATCCAAACTACATTGGTCACTGTATACATAAGGAACAGGATCTGTTTGGGATCTTCCTTCACCATCTTCCTAGGCATTCCCTTTGCATCTCTTCTATGTTGAATCTCTTATTTCCTAACATCTACTTTTTCTCTTTCTTGGTTTATTCTCTCAGTTTCGTAGAGCCTATAGTTAACTTGGTAAGAAAAGTGGCATGGGAAATAAATATTTTGAAGCCTTTAGCATCTAAAAATCTTTTCATTCTACATTTAACAGTTGTTTGGAAGTTTAGCTAAGTATAGAATTCTAGGTTGGAAATCTTTTTTCTTTGGAATTTTGAAAATATTACTCCATTATTTTTTGGTTTGCAGCATTGCTGTTGAGAGTTCCAAAGCCATTCTGATTACTAATCTTATTTTTTTCTCCGTAAAAAATAAATGACTGATTTTTAATCTTCTCTGTGACTTTTTTCCCCTTTCAAGAATCTGGTAGAACATCCTCTTGGTAACTGGGGCTCTGATAGCACATAATGATGTACCTTGGGTCTTTGAGTACTTCAGTTCTGAGAAATTTCTAATTTGTTAATAATTATCTCCCATCTGTTTTCTTTGTTCTTTCTTTTTGGAAGTTCTTTTGTTTACAAGGTGGATCATCTTTACTGGCTTTCTTAAATTTTAGTTTTTTCTTCTCTTTTGAGTTATTTGCTTTTGTGCTTTCTGTCATTTGCCCTCTCTTATTCTCTCTCCCACTCCCTTTCTCCTTCTTTTCTCCTTTTCTTCTCTCCTTCCCTCTGTCTCGTCGCTTCTCTCTTCATTTTAAAATCCAAGTGCTCTTTTCTCTTGAGTGTTCCTTTGCTATAGCAATGTTTTCCTATTTCATGAATGTAGTATCTTCTCTAAAAACAATATTCTTTTTTAAAATTTTTTTTTGTATAAATTACTTTTTTTCTCTTTGTTTTAGTCTCTAACTTACATGTTAAAAGTTTCCTTCTGATATTTGATAGGCCTCAGTTGTCTAAACATGACTGAAAGGAAGGCTGATGGGAAATTCTGAGAGCATACAGGGGACTTGTCTGAGTTTCATTTTAGGGTGATGGTAAGCCATTTGTCTAAGGAATCTTTGAAGTCAGTATAAATAGTTATTTTTCATTGGATTCAGCAGATTCCCCATGTCAAGAACTGTGAAGAATCTAAGATTATACTGCATATATCATTGAAAATTCTTCTCCATGGTTTCTCATGTTTCTGAGCAGAGAGAAACATTTTATGAGCAGAGACACTGAAAACCTTTCTGTTTACAGACTATCTTTTTAAGGATACGTGTGCAGTGAACAGCTTTGAAAGTTATAGACAGTGTCTCTGTCTAGAACATACAGTACATTTATTTACCTTCCAGTATAATGGACAGTGCAAAAGTTAGATAGGTTTTTTTATAGCTACCCTTTTAAAAGATAGAGGTTTCCTAAGCTTAAGATTCCTCAATTGTGACCAAAAACCCACCGTATGCATAGTATCCACCTGACCGGCTTCCATGTCACTCCCATGGGACTTGGGGGAGTGAATACAAGGGAAACTAATATGAACAAGAAGCTCATGCTGCTTACAATGCTGTGCATAATCAAACCTTTTGTCTTTGACCCAAGAATCTTGTGCCTTCTGCCAACATATATGAAACTGTGGCAGGCTAGCTTGTTAGGTTGCAAGTTTGGTAAAATCTCAGATTTTACAGTTCTTGAAATGCCATGGAAGACTCTTGTCTGTCTCCTTCCTAGAGAGTAAGAATCTAGCTGACAGCCTTCTAGGAGCCCAGTAGAGAACAATTCTGGAATCTCTGCACTTAGTATTCAATATGCCTATGCTCATATATTCATGCGCTGTAGGTTTTGCCAGGTGATTTTTAGGTCGGAGGACTTTGATTCTCTTCAGAGAATAAAATTCCAGACTTCTGCTAGGGTGAAGGAGGCAACAGTGACCTAGTGGCATGTAGTAGGGGAAAGAACACAGGAATCAGTTTTGTTCTGTGCTGATAGGTTCCCTTCTCAAGAAAGCATTGCCTGGCTTTTCTGTTTAAAATTGCTATCTTTCTCATCCCTCTTTCCTTTATTTTTCTCCATAGCACTTACTACTTATAACTTTCAAATGTATTATATCATTTACTTACTGTATTTATTCTCTATCACACCACTTTGTTAGGATATAAGCTCTATGAGGTCAGAGATTTTTATCTCTTTCATTTTACTGTGTATCCTGAACACCTAGAGAATACCTGATACATAATAAGTATTCAGTAAATATTTGTTGATTGGATGAGTGAATGAATTACTAAGAAGTTGCACATCTGTTGCCTGTTGCTTCTGGTTTGAGAATAAAATTAAGATGTTTATTATAGGTAAGTCACTGGTATTTCTTTTTTAAAGCTTAAAATATTGATGTCAGTTGAGGATATAGGCAACTTTCACTGAAGTCATTCCACAGCAATTTAGAATTATTGATTTTGTATACAACTTCTTATCTGGCATGAGAATTCCTTTAGAGCATTCCTAAAGGCAGCCTTCTTTTTTCTGTCTGATCATTTTTAGTATTGTTAGTAGAACCAATGGGTTTGCTGAAGAATTGGTTGTGAGGCATGGAAAAGAAGAGTGAATAAAGATCACAGATCTAGTAAGTGGCAGAATCAAGACTAAAACCTAGCCAGTCTGGCTGAAAATCTATGTTCCTAACCACGGCACTATGCTGTTTCTTGATGAGAAAAAAAACAGCACCCTCCCCCCCAAAAAAAAGAGACAAAAAAGGGGTGGCCCATGAGGTAGGAGTAAAACTAGAAGTGTGTGATGTCCAGAAAGGTACATTTAGGAAGTGTATCAAGAACGAGAGAATGGGCAATATAATGAGACCTCATCTCTACAAAAAATAAAAAATAAATTTAGCCTGGCTGAGGTGAGAGGATCGCTTGAGCCCTGGAGGTCGAGACTGCAATGAGCAGATAAGTGCCACTGCACTACAGCCTAGGCACAAAGTAAGAAACGGTCTCAAAAAAAAAAAAAAAAAAAAAAAAAGTAGAAAAAAAACAAAACAAGAATGAGAGAATGCATAGTATATGATGGATCATAGTATCTATGTTAGATACTGATTGTAAGTCAAGTAAGATGAGGTTTGAAAGCTGACCTTTAGATTTAGCAAAGCAGAAATCATTAGTGGTCTTGATAAGAACAGTTATATGGGCTAAAGTCTGATTGGAGTATGAATTAATTATTGCTGTGTAAAAATTTATCCCACAATTTAGTTTAAAACAACAAACATTATCTCACAGTTTCTGTGTGTCAGAAATTTAGCTGCATGCCTCTGACTCAGGATCTCTCATTAGGTTATAGTCAATTACTTCTGCTATATTCACACAAATCCTACTATGCTTTCTTTTGGAGATGGAGTCTCACTCTCTTGCCCAAGCTGGAGTGCAGTGGCACAATCTCAACTCACTCTGCAACCTCTGCCTCCCAGGTTCAAGCAATTCTCCTGCCTCAGCCTCCCAAGTAGCTGGGATTACAGGTGGCTGCCACCACACCCCGCTAATTTTTGTATTTTTACTAGAGACAGGATTTCGCCATATTGGCCACGCTGGTCTCAAACTCCTGACCTCAAGTGATCTACCTGCCTCAGCCTCCCAAAGTGTTGGGATTATAGGCGTGAGCCACTGTGCCCAGCCCCTGCTATCACTTCTATCACATAGATCAACCCTGGTCCTTTGTAGGAGATTATGCAATAGTGTGAATACCAGGAAGAGAATCGTTAGAGGCCATTTTAGAGGCTGGTTATCACACAATGAGCTGAAGAGAGAATGGGAGATCAATCAAACACACTAAATAGCAAAGGCTTTTGAGTTTTGCCAGAAAGGGGAGCAGAGAAATAGGGAGTTTGTCTAGGTGCATCTGCAGGTAGATCCAGTATTAGAGCTTATAGAACTTCTGATTATTTTTATTTTCTCATGAAATAAGAACCAAATTTATCAGTGAGACTGAAGGCTAGGTTTGAGGAGAGAAAATAATTTATGAAATAGTCATCTAAGAATATGGGGATAAAATGGATTTGGAAAATACAGTGTGATTGCTAGGCAGCAGTAAAGACCCACTTGAAATTAATAGTCATAAATTTAAAGTATAGCCAGTCAAGATAGCTGTGTATTTTTCTCCAGGCACATTCAGTTTGTGGGTACAAGTAATGGATTGGGCAGAGAGCTGGAGTTGGGATTTATCCAGGTCAATATGACAAAGCAAGAGTAGCATATATCCTTAATAGGTTATATGCAAGGGTATTATAATCATGGATCACAAGATTTAAGATGGGTAAGGAAAAAAGGAATTAAGAGAAATGGGATAATGAAAAGGAGTACAGTTCATGGAATCTACTCCTAAATGTGGTCAAAGGATTATTGAACTTGTGGTCTTAGAAGGTATGAACTAGAAAGACAGGTGGAAGTATGGGAGGGGAGGTTGATGAAATTCACATTACAACAAACATTACACATGTTCTCACTTATGAGTGGGAGCTAAATGATGAGAACACATGAACACATCCAGGGGAATGACACACACTGGGGCCTGTTGGAGGGTAGGGGGTGGGAGGAGGGAGAGGATCAGGAAGAATACCTAGCGGATGCTGGGCCTGATACCTGGGGAATGGGATGATCTGTGCAGCAAACCACCATGCACACATTTACCAGTATAAGAAACCTGCACATCCTGCAAATGTACCCTGAACTTAAAAAGTTGGAAATTTAAAAAAAGAAATTCAGATTACAGATGGATTGCAGTCATTAGTAATATAAAAGTCTAGGGAATGATCACAGGAGTGACGGCTGAGAGGGTTAGAGGGCAAGAACACTTAAAAAGAGGAGAAAAGGAACCCAGGAGATCAAAAATTAGAAGGTTTACCTACATAGCTATTGAGTTCACCAAGAGTTATGGCTAGACTAGTTTTTGAAAAAGTGACCTTAAATTAGGAAATAAAGCCTTTAAGAAATGAAGGCTTCCCAGGGTTTATAGAGTACAAAAATGAGCAAGATAGTGAGTAGTACTATACTGTCTGATCACAGGACATTCAAAGCCAGTGGTGTAAGTGGTTTTAGGGAGGAGAGACAAAGAATGTCTGAAAGCATCAGTAAGCAACAAAGAAGCTCCAGACCCAGTGGTAGAAGTTTTATGGAAGTATTGAGAGAGAAGCAGCATCTCAGGGAAGAGCAATAGAGAAAACTTTGTTTCTTTAGGCAGTGGATTCTCACCTCACATTACCTGGGTGCTTTAAACAAAATTTACTTTCATTGAGTAAAATTTCTTTCCCTTCTCAGCTCTTTAACATACTCAGAAGCTGAGTTTCTGGTATAGTTGGTTTCCCTTTAAGTATATATTTCCTGAAGCATCTCAAACTTACAGAACAGTTGCAAGTACGGTATAAAGAATTTTTTCCTGAACCATGTAAGAGTAATTTGCCAATATGATGGCTACATCATCCGAATTATTTTAGTGCATCATTTTTTTCTAAAGAATATTCTCCTGCATAACCCCAGTATACCCATCAAAATCAAGAAATTAACACTGACACATTACTGTCATCTTATCCTTAGCCCCATCCAAGTTTTGCTAGTTGTCCCTGTAAAGTCCTTTATAGCAAAATAATCCAGTTCCAAATCATATATTGTAATTAATTGTTATGTCTCTTTAGTCTCCTTCATCCTAGAACGATTCCTCAGTCTTTTCTTGACTTTCATGACCCTGACACTTTTTTTTTTTTTAAATTATACTTTAAGTTATAGGGTACATGTGCATAACGTGCAGGTTTGTTACATATGTATACTTGTGCCATGTTGGTGTGCTGCACCCATCAACTCATCAGCACCCATCAACTCATCATTTACATCAGGTATAACTCCTAGTGCAATCCCTCCCCCCTCCCCCCTCCCCATGATAGGCCCCGGTGTGTGATGTTCCCCTTCCCGAGTCCAAGTGATCTCATTGTTCAGTTCCCACCTATGAGTGAGAACATGCGGTGTTTGGTTTTCTGTTCTTGTGATAGTTTGCTAAGAATGATGGTTTCCAGCTGCCTCCATGTCCCTACAAAGGACACAAACTCATCCTTTTTTATGGCTGCATAGTATTCCATGGTGTATATGTGCCACATTTTCTTAATCCAGTCTGTCACTGATGGACATTTGGGTTGGTTCCAAGTCTTTGCTATTGTGAATAGTGCCGCAGTAAACATACGTGTGCATGTGTCTTTATAGCAGCATGATTTATGATCCTTTGGGTATATACCCAGTAATGGGATGGCTGGGTCATATGGTACATCTAGTTCTAGATCCTTGAGGAATCACCATACTGTTTTCCATAATGGTTGAACTAGTTTACAATCCCACCAACAGCGTAAAAGTGTTCCTATTTCTCCACATCCTCTCCAGCACCTATTATTTCCTGACTTTTTAATGATTGCCATTCTAACTGGT
>NC_045438.1:101723215-101764263 GCF_002776525.5 Piliocolobus tephrosceles | reverse complement strand
CACTCTCTTCTGGCTTGTAGAGTTTCTGCCGAGAGATCTGCTGTTAGCCTGATGGGCTTCCCTTTGTGGGTAACCCGACCTTTCTCTCTGGCTGCCCTTAAGATTTTTTCCTTCATTTCAACTTTGGTGAATCTGGCCATTATGTGTTTTAGAGTTGCTCTTCTCGAGGAGTATCTTTGTGGCGTTCTCTGTATTTCCTGAATTTGAATGTTGACCTGCCCTACTAGGTTGGGGAAGTTCTCCTGTATGATATCCTGAAGAGTGTTTCCCAGCTTGGTTCCATTTTCCCCCTCACTTTCAGGCACCCCAATCAGCCGTAGATTTGGTCTTTTTACATAATCCCATACTTCTTGCAGGCTTTGTTCATTTCTTTTTCTTCTTTTTTCTTTTGGTTTCTCTTCTCGCTTCATTTCATTCGTTTGATCTTCAATCACTGATACTCTTTCTTCCAGTTGATCGAGTCGGTTACTGAAGCTTGTGCATTTGTCATGTATTTCTCGTGTCATGGTTTTCATCTCTGTCATTTCGTTTATGACCTTCTCTGCATTAATTATTCTAGCTATCAATTCTTCCACCCTTTTTTCAAGATTTTTAGTTTCTTTGCACTGGGTACGTAATTCCTCCTTTAGCTCTGAGAAGTTTGATGGACTGAAGCCTTCTTCTCTCATCTCGTCAAAGTCATTCTCCGTCCAGCTTTGATCCGTTGCTGACGATGAGCTGCACTCCTTTGCAGGGGGAGATGCGCTCTTATTTTTTTTCAATTTCCAGCTTTTCTGCCCTGCTTTTTCCCCATCTGTGTGGTTTTATCTGCCTCTGGTCTTTGATGATGGTGACGTACTGATGGGGTTTTGGTTTAGGTGTCCTTCCTGTTTGATAGTTTTCCTTCTAACAGTCAGGACCCTCAGCTGTAGGTCTGTTGGAGATTGCTTGAGGTCCACTCCAGACCCTGTTTGCCTGGGTGTCAGCAGCAGAGGCTGCAGAAGATAGAATATTGCTGAACAGCGAGTGTACCTGTCTGATTCTGACTTTGGAAGCTTCCTCTCAGGGGTGTACTCCACCATGTTAGGTGTGGGGTGTCAGTCTGCCCCTACTAGGGGATGTCTCCCAGTTAGGCTACTCAAGGGTCAGGGACCCCTTCTCAGATCTCAACCTCCGTGTTGGGAGATCCACTGCTCTCTTCAAAGCTGTCAGACAGAGTCGTTTGCGTCTGCAGAGGTTTCTGCTGCTTTTGTTGTTGTTGTTGTTGTTGTTGTTGTTGTTGTTGTTTAGCTGTGCCCTGTCCCCAGAGGTGGAGTCTACAGAGACAGGCAGGCTTCCTTGAGCTGCTGTGAGCTCCACCCAGTTCCGAGCTTCCCAGCGGCTTTGTTTACCTACTTAAGCCTCAGCAATGGTGGGCGCCCCTCCCCCAGCCTTGCTGCTGCCTTGTGGTTAGATCTCAGACTGCTGTGCTAGCAATGAGGGAGGCTCCGTAGGCGTGGGACCCTCCCGGCCGGACCCTGACACTTTTACAGAGACTACAAACCTATTATTTTTTAGAATGTTCTTCAATTTGCATGGGTTTACAATTTCATCATGATTAGATTCATTTTATGTGTTTTTGACAGGAATATCTCAGAAGTGATGCTTGTTCTTCTTGTTACATCCTGTTAGGTGATACATGGTTTCTATTTGTCTAATTCCTAATAATGTTAACTTGGATCACTTAATTAAAGTGCTCTCTTTCCAGCTTCTCCACTATGACATTACTCTTTTTCACTTTGCAATTAATGTCTCTTATTTCTTAAACTTCTGATTTTTTCATTCGCTTATTTATTTCTATCAGTATGGACGTACGGATTTCTGTTTACTCAATGGATGTCAATCCATTACTGTCATAATTTATTTTGATGCTCACTTTGTCCCAGATATATGGCCAGGGGCATTCTCTTTCAACTAGCTTCTATGCCCTTTTGTTGTGTCCCCACATTCTCTAATCAATTCCTTAGTTTCTAGTATAAAAAGATGGTCCAGATTTGTCTGTGCCCCAGCTTTGGAACCAACCATTTCTGCAAAGCTGTGAATCGTTTTAGCGGAGAATAGTACTAAAGACTAACATTTGTGGTTGTGCTACTCCCAGGCCATTTGAGTGGACAAAGATAGTGAGTACATTGTATACACCTATACATTTACACATACATATGCAAATTTACATGTCTTTATCTAAATATATGGTGAAAACCGTAAGTTCATATCAGTACTCTCAGTTTCAATCCAGTACCATGGGACTCATTCTATATTTGTATCTCCTTTCCATATGTGTACATCCTTTCCCCGTTAGGTAAGAAAACTGGCTCCCCTTATCCTTTAATATATTTCCTTATTTGATCAGTCCCCTATATTTGCCAATCTCCTGTCACTGCTTCTTCTCCCACACAGATGGTCTCCTTGAACTCATTGGGCTTCACCTTATGCAAGGTCACTCCCTTATGTGGACCCCCTCCTTACCCTACTTGATCTCAGTAAGGCCTTGTGCCAGGAACTCCTTTTCCTCACTTCACTTGGATTCCAGTAGTGTGTCAGGTTGCTACTTCTGCCCACCCCCTTCTTCACTCCCACCCCCATATGGAAGTCTTTTTATGCCTTTCGGATTCCTACACACCCTGTACCAGTCTGTTCCTCTGTAAAGACACCCTCTCCATCTAACTTGGGTTCCAGCCCCCCAGCCTGAGGTGCCTTCCCTTGTAGTTACCCTATACATCCTGCTTGGGCTCCCAATGCCTCACTGGAAGTCATCCCTGCACTTAGATTGCCTCCTCATCCTGCTCAGGTTCTGACACTTTACTCTGGGCTGCCCTCCTCACTCCACGCAGGCTCTGACATCAGGCCACCACCCCATGTGAATTTCATGTGGGCCTTTGAACCCTGCGCTCCCTGGCCTGCAGAGGCTCCCTGCCTTTGACTGACATCCACCAGCTTATGTAGATATCCACATTACTCCAGTTGGAGTCTTATATCCCATTTTGAGCTCCAAACCCACATTGGTCTCTAGTTTCTTTTTCTTTTTTTTTTTTTTTTTTCTTTTCTTTTTGGTCTCTAGTTTCAATTGTTATTTATGCAGGACAGGGTAATAAGATCATAACAGCAGGTAGGCTGTTGGAGTGACATCAGTGACCCAGAGATAAAAACCAAACTTCAAATGGTAAGCACATAGTCCTCCACAAGACTCCCCTCATGTCAGCCATGAGTTTAGTGGTCTGCAAGCTACCCACAGTTGTGAAGAGGTGTCTACAAATTTGAGGGTTCCCATTATTCCCTCACCACTCACCAAACTCAGCATAGTGCTGTACTTATTATTACAGCTTTATTGTAGCAAAAGGATTCAAATCAGAACCTGTATAGGGTTGATCTGAGAAGGGTCCCAGATGTGAAGCTTCTGTTGTTTTCTCCCCATTAAGCCAGTACATATTAACTTCTCTCCTCTCGAACATCCAGTATGTGATGATATGCAGAGTATTGCCAACCAGGGAAGCTCACCCAAACTTCAATGTTCAGAATTTTTATTAATATTTCCTTGTGTAGGCATGACTGATTGAATCATTGCCCATGTTGCTCAGTCTTTAGCTCTTCTCCCCTCTCTGGATTTTGAGGTTATATCACTAGGCTCTAAGCTCAACTCTCTAATCACATGGCTGGTCTTAGTGATGTGGCCAGCCTCCATCCTGAGTCATCTCTTTAGCATAAACTAGGGGCCACCAAGGATTTACAGGCTACATCTCAGAAACTGGAGACAAAGGCCAGCCAAATTCTTCATTCCATGTGTTTAGAGCTGAACTTCTAGCAACCAGGACAAAGGCCAACCAAGTTCTTTACTATTCAGCTATGGAAAACTAAATTGCTTTCTTAAATGTGGTATACAGATCAGTTGGTCCCTCTAAAATTTCTACTTTAATATTTCCTCATTTACCTTTCGGATTAAGATGTCATGCAGTAATTTTACAGTAGTTATAATGTACTTATTTATTTTCTAATCACAGAAATAAGTAAACTTTCAGAAATGTTCCAATACTGCAGTATAAATTGATAATGACACTGTAGTAATATAATTAAACATATAATATTTTAAACTACAAGTATTAATTTGCTTGTCTTATATTTTACTGTTTACCTGTCAATTACATATCTTATCTGTTTTAGGTATGACTTTAGCCTTTCCAGCCTCAGTTCATGATTCTCTAATTTGCAGTAAAACATTTCAAATTTTGTACAAAAATGAAGAGGTTGTTTTAAATGATGTTATGATCTTCAAAGTAAAAATGTTATTGGATGAAAGAAAGGTAAACATCTCTTTATATTAATTTATATAAATATTTTTTATAATGCCTCAAGGTGTTATTTCTAACTTTCTATAAAGATTCAAAAAGTATCTCATAGTGTAATTGCTTTTCAGATTGAAGAAACCCTTGAGGAAATGAATTTTCTATTATCCTTGGATCTACACTTCACAGATGGAGATTATTCGTAAGTAGCTAATCAAATAATTAAAAAACCTTTAGGCACTTATGACTATTATTTGCTATTATTAGGTTACCCATTTTCTTCTTAAAATTCATCCTATCCCTATCTTGTCTTGAACTGTGTGTGTTTTCTGGGGAAACTTCATGAAAATGGTTAGGCCAGCTCTCTTTTGCCAATGCTAAATCTATGATCTCCAGATAACAAAACCAGAGAAGTTAAAGAAATATGGAACATTTTTTCCTGGCTCCTAGAAATTGCACTGTTAATACCACTACCATGAGGCATTTAAATGTAATTGAACTCTTTTCCACTCTATCACTGGCTAATCTTTCCTGATGACATCAGTTATGCTTTCTTTAGGTAGGACTTTGTTGATATTCTGAGAGTTATCAAGACTGATGACACATACTTGACAGTTGTTGTAGTTCATTTCCAGAACCCTTGAGGAAGTTTTAGGATTGGCTACCTCCAGCTTACCCACACACCTGGACATGCAGTCATATGTTTTAGGGACAAATTTTGCTTGTGTTGATTTAAAACAAGAATCAGAGGTTCACTTAACAATTTTATTTACGCGAGTTTTTTCCCCCATCTCAAATGTAGTTTTAGCGATAATTCTCAAAAATGATATATAAATTCAGACTGCATGTGGAATAAGTAACTAAAAAGTCACGTTACTAAAAGGCCTACTTTAGATGTCCTCTTCACTATCATGAGAAAAAAGGTTTTTTTGTATGGTAGTTACTGTCCCTCTGTAATACTTGTTCATTACAAAGAATTTTGTAAGGGTTTATTGGTTTTTTTTTTAACCAAGTCAGAATTCTTTAAGTGGAATAAGCTGAAATGAATTGGTAGTTCATTACCTATAGATAGTTACAATGTATGGATGGAATTTTTTTAAGTGTAATTGGATATAATTTTCATGGCATTATTTCACATTTTTAGTATGTATAAATCTAGTGACATACTAAATATATACAATAAGATATGTTTTACTTTTTAAAATAAACAATAGCCTGTTTGTTTTTGAGCAGCACTTAATAAAATTTTGTAGAGTAAAAATAATTTGAAATATCTTTGGGATTTATTATAATAGTATGTGACCTATGTGGTACTGCAGCCTTGTAATAACAGTATTCTCTATGGGGTAAAATTTTCTTTAAGATGAGATAAACTCCTGAAGTATCAAAAAGGATTCATTTTATAGGGATATTAGTGAAAAAATAGTTCATATCATGGACTGATAGAAAACAATAGGTGGGATCTGATTATTTTCTCAATTGGTATGTTTCATATTGCTTTCTAATGCAAATTTGATGCTTTAAAAATTACTTTCGGCCGGGCGCCGTGGCTCAAGCCTGTAATCCCAGCACTTTGGGAGGCCGAGATGGGCGGATCACGAGGTCAGGAGATCAAGACCATCCTGGCTAACACAGTGAAACCCCGTCTCTACTAAAAAATATAAAAAATTGGCCGGGCGTGGTGGCGGGCGCATATAGTCCCAACCACTCGGGAGGCTGAGGCAGGAGAATGGCGTGAACCCGGGAGGCGGAGCGTGCAGTGAGCTGAGATCCAGCCACTGCACTCCAGCCTGGGCGACAGAGCAAGACTGCGTCTCAAAAAAAAAAAAAACTTTCATTCAAAATTTTTAAAAAGTAATTAAGTAAATGGTTTTTATAGTTTCAACTACTCTATAATATTATTGGCCCTTACTAAATATTTAATACTTACATGCTAATTGTTCCTTTTTACAGGGCAGATGATCTGAATGCCTTGCAGCTAATAAGTAGCCGAACACTGAAGCTGCACTTTAGCCCCCATAGAGGCCTTCATCATCATGTTAATGTCATGTTTGATTATTTCCACCTTTCTGTTGTGTCTGTTACAGTTCATGCATCATTGGTTGCACTACACCAGCCACTAATAAGGTAAATTTGACTAATATTTTTGTATTAAGCCATTCTTACACTGCAATAAAGAAATACCTGAGACTGAGCAATTTATAAAGAAAAGAGGTTTAATTGGGTCATGGTTCTTCAGGCTATACAGGAAGCATGATGCTGGCATCTGCTTAACTTCTGGGGTGGCCTCAGGAAACTTACAATCATGGCAGAAATCACAAGCGGAGCAGGCATCTCACATGGCCAGAGCAGGAGCACAAGAGTCAGGGGAGTTGCTACATACTTTTAAATGACCAGATCTCATGAGAACTCACTCACTATCATGAGGACAGTACCAAGAGGAATGGTACTAAACCATTCATGAGAAATCTGTCCCCCTGGTCCAGTCCCCTCCCACCAGGCACCATTACAACCTTGAGGATTACAATTCAACATGAGAGCCTTCTTAATGTAGCGTTTTTTATTTTTATGGTGAAAACATGTACTTTCTAAAGATAACTGAAGTAAGGACTTTAAAAATTATAATCAAAGTCAAGAGTATGGGAACATTGGCTTGATAACTTTTTTATTACAGAAGTATGAAGCCATCTTTGTCAATCCCAAATAAATTAACAAAGAAAAAATACAATCTGGAAATAACCACACAACGTTGTTTATTCTGTACCTATGTTTTGTGCAATGTTATACTATAATTACACTGGAAAAGTATGTGAATTTTTTCTTATTTTTTCTTTGCCTCTTATCCAGATAGACTAATTTTATCTTCTTAACTGTACATCATACAGTAATTCTTGCTTTCCAAGTTATTAACCAATTTTATGAATTTTTAGTCAGCCTTTTAAAACTATATCATGTACCATTAGTTCAAAGGTATATAATATTCTGTATCATAATAAATGCATTGAGACAATTATTTTTTTCTGTTCACTTCCATGGGTAGACAGATTTCTTTCGTTAATGTAAAAATACAATGCAAAGTCTTCAGTTTTTACATCGTCCTTGTAGTATGGGCAGCAGATTGATGCTTCAGATCAGTAAAGTATATGAAAGTCTCCAAATGTATTTGATTTCTAAACTGTCTGCAATTTCCGATGCACATCTGATTCTGACAATTAATATTAGACAGGATGCTTAAGGGATATGATGGTAAGTTAATTTATCAGAAAACTAACTAGATCATTTTGCAAAATTACCCTCAGAATTTCTGGAAGCCCAACACAATTTAACATATTGACCACAGGTAATAATCTCCTATGGCATGTCTTTACATTGTTTTAAAAACTAATTGAAAGCTTCTTTCATTCTGTTGCTCTCTCATCTCTTACATGTAGATCATCTTGACCTAGTTCCTTTTAGAGCACCAGGCCAGGAAGACATATATTTCACCTGATGACTTGTTTTGCCTTCTTTATTCTATAGAAAGATCTATAACTGGTAGTTTTGCTGTCTTTTTTTTTTTTTTACCTCCTAGGCCTTTGAGAGGTTGTGCTAAGTTATTATAGCTTTTATAAACAGGAAGGTGTTTTTTATTACATACATAATTTTATTATAAGCTTAAAAATTTTTTGGAAGATTTTCTGAAAGTATGAATGAAATTTTTCTAATGAAGTATGTTTTTTTTGAAATATAACTTTTAAATAACTTACAGTATTGCTTTTATATGATTATGTGTTTGGTTTTAATGCTAAATGTTTATCTGTTTATAAAATATATTACTCTATTTTTCTAAATCTCTTCTTTTTGAAGTTTTAAGAAGAATCTCTAATTAAACTGTTTTAACTATTTCTTTTTAAGACTTACCAAGATTATCTTCATAAAACTAGCTGTATTTCTCTCCTGAAAAATGCACAAGCAATTCATAGGAGGTTAGCTCAGGTTATTAATGTTGCTTTTTAAGGCCCTAATTAAACAGAGTAGATATTCACATCACCATCATAGTGAGTTAAATATGTGCTTCTTCTTGCAATGCAGCAATTTTTGCCATAGACTAATAGGAGAAAGGGGCAGCTCATCTCCTAGAGACCATTTACTGGAAGAACAAATTTTTGGCTCAGAATCAGAAGGCAAGAGGATTAACCGTTGGCTCTGGTTAGTGACTAGAAAAGAAAACAATATGCCTGTAACAGCTGAGGTTGCTGTTCTTTACCTAGCTGCCATGGGCCCTTATATCTAACTCTCTCTTGCTGCTAGAACTTAGCTGTAAAAGCAACAGCATCTTTACCAGCCTTTCTCTACCTGTGAATGAAAGGTCAGAAAAGGAAAGGGGAAGGGGAAGCTTTTTGCTGGTGGTGTGCTGGTAAAGGGGTCATATCTGAGGGTAACATTTCCTACTCTATATTCTTCAACAGGTTTTTCCTGAAGTTTTATTATTGGTGGGGTTTTCTTTATCCTCCAAAACTTGAAAATTTTTAAATTTATAACATCTTTTAAATTTTTATTTTTATTTAAAACAATTTTTATGGTCAACTCAATCTATAGACATTATATCAGTTACTTAAAGTAAGTAAGTGGCTTAGAATTTCTTTCTTTGCTTGTTTTTTATTTGAACTATTTCTTGTATTTGAATTTTTTAAGTACAACTTTTATGACAGTTCTGAAAAACACATTATAGCAAATGGAATTTACCACTTATTTGAGACTCCCTTCTTTGCTGGGATATAGACATTTTACTTTTGCAAAGCAAATGGATTTTACAAACAAAACCTGCACTCTGCTTATGGCAAGATTGTTTTTCTTTTATGTCTTTTCCCTTTTGCCAAACTGTCAAACAGTTCAAATGCTTTGTCCTACTTTATCTCAAATATAGTTGTGTGTGACTTTTCAACATTCTAACAGAAATATGCTTCTTCCTCTATGGAATATAAATGTTAATACTAACAGAAGTAATTCATATAATATGTGATTGATGGTGCCTTGAAGCTGGAGGCTGGAGGATTGCTTGAGACCAGGAGTTTGAGACCAGCCTGAGCAACATAGCAAGACTTCACCTCTACAAAAAATAAAAATTAGCCAAGCATGGTGGCACATGACTGTAGTGCCAGCTACTAGAGACTTGAATAATAAAAATTATTTTAATAGAGCTTACAGCCTTTTAGTAAAGAGAATAAAGGGAAAGAAACTTATTTTTGAGAAATAGAGGCATCAGGTAGATTTAGTAATTTTTGTTTTTCTACATTTACATGGGAGCTCTTTATTTCTGTAAATAGCATTCATATTTGATTAAGTGTTAACATTGTAAATTTGGTAACCAGTTCCGACTTTAGGATTTCCAAATTCAAGCTTGGCTTTCATTTGTTGTTTATCCACTCTAAATCCCACCATGTTTTGTCTTTGATGTTCTTTGAGACTTCCAGAAGTCTAATTATAGCAAGCAATGTCAAACATCTAGCCCTAGTTTTTTAATATTAATTTCATTTTTTCATGATTATTCAAATTATTTTTTTTAATTACTTTAGGAATACTTTAGAACTCATAAACTTGCAAAACCCTTGCTCTTCTATTCCTATAAGATTTTCCTTTGTAAATATTTAACTTATATTCAAATAGACTCTTATGACAGTAATAATATAATACTTCTTCCTCCAGCTTTCCTCGCCCTGTGAAGACAACTTGGTTAAATAGAAATGCACCAGCACAAAACAAAGATTCCGTGATTCCTACTCTTGAAAGTGTGGTCTTTGGTATTAACTACACAAAACAGTTATCACCAGATGTAAGAACTGAATATGTTTATAAATTTTTTCCGTATTTTAAAAGAAGTGTTTTTTTAACTATTTTATCTATGAATGATGTTTTCCTTTTTTTAATTATTTGAGCTCACCAACTTACAGATCTAATTAAATATGATCTTAAAATATTGTTTGGTTCTAATTGTCTATTATGAAAACATGATACTTCAGAATGTTACCAGATTTAGTGGATAGACATCTTTGACATCCTGTGCTCTTTAACTTGTTACTATTACCCCTTGGTCCTTTAACAGAACTGGTAGAAGTATCCCAAAGGAGTCTTTAAAGAACAATTGCCAGAGCTGAGACCCAGGGTAGAGTAGCGCAGGCCAGGCGTGTTGGCTCACACCTGTAATCCCAACACTTTGGGAGGCTTAGCCTGGAGGATTGCTTGAGGCCAAGAGTTTGATGCCAGCCTGAGCAACATAGCAAGACCCCACCTCTACAAAAAATAATGGAAAATAATGATGGCACGTGCTTGTAGTCCCAACTGCTAGGGAGCCTGAGGCAGGTGAATCGCTTGCGCACAGAAGGTTGAGGCTGCAGTAAGCTGCAATCATGTCACTTCACTCGAGCCTGGGTGACAAACTGAGACCCTATATCTTAAAAAAAGAAATTAAAACAAGAGTAGTGCAAGTACAGCTATTATTATAAAAGAAAAGGGGACATACTATAAAAGCTGAGTGTGCTTCAGTGTAAATGTAAATATAAATAACATGCTATCAAAAATAATAATTTAATCTACTTGTTATAAAAATCCACGGTAACTGAAATTACTAGGGCCACATTTCATGCTTAAATTTATTGTTTGAACAACTCTCAAATATTACCAAATTTTTTATATGTATTAGAATAAATTTAGTTGACAGGTGGTTAAGTATTTTTTCTTTATTTTTCCAAGTTTCAAATGTAACATTTTGTATTACTGACACTCTGTATCCTACATCTGTTTCTTGTTTAGGGTTGTAGCTTCATCATTGCAGACTCCTTCCTACATCATGCCTATCGTTTTCATTATACACTTTGTGCCACTTTGCTGCTAGCCTTCAAGGGATTGCACAGCTACTTCATTACGGTAACAGAAGAGATTCCCTCTTGTCAGAAACTAGAACTGGGTATGTTAAAAGTAGTGAGACCTATCCTACAGTTCAAATCATTCTCTTCATTCTTATATTGCTAGCTATCAGCTTTGCCATAGTTTTTCTATACTAAAACTACAGTGTTTGTGTGCTTCACTTTACTTCTCTCTCAATTCCATCTTTTTCTACCTTGATAATCACTTTTTGCAGCTTAAAAATGTTTTTCAGAATGCTAAAAAATAACTTCATGCTAAATTTGAAACTAGTCTTTTAAAAATAACATGTCAGTATACTGTTCCTCTTAAAATATAACCCAAAAACATGCTAGAAAGCAAATGTAATTATCTGCAGAATAATAGGAAAGTAAGTTAAATCCATACTTCCAAATATTTTACAGTCTAATCAGATTGTAGGTACTCAGGGCATTTTTGTTTACATTTGATTTTATAATGGTTATCTCAGATCTCAAATTCCTTTCATATTGTTTTAGGGAATAATAAGATTACTTACTTTTTTAACATTTTAAAAATCATTTAAATTGCTTAAAAAAAATCAAGCTTCAGGTTGTATCCAAAAGTAGTACCTATATATATTTGTAGTACATAATAAAAAATCATATTGCCTTGATTTTGTATACCATTTGTAGTTTGCAAAATGCTTTTACATATATTATTTCACAGAAGATAAATTATTGGGATTGGCAAAATAAGTTCTTATTCAGACTTTTTATGTCAGTTTTATTAGCTTTTATTTTCAAATATTGGCTAATAGCTTATAGAAATATATTTTCATCTTTTTAGAATATATTGTTTTATAATTACGTTTTTTAATAAATCATAAATTGCCTTTTAAAATTTACTGAATCAGTATTCTTTCTTTATTCCTTTGTTCCTCAAGGATTTCAGTCTTTTAACAATATTAGTGCACTCCCTAAAGTAGTCACTGTTACTGAACATGGTTCTTAGTTTTGAGACTAATCAGACTACTTAAAAAATTGTGTTGGATTACACAGGAATTGCAAGAAAGTGGAAGAATTTCTACCCCACTTAAATTCAGCTGTGAGAAAATGCTGGCTATTGTGCCACTATCAGCAACTACTCCAGTTTAATTAATTAAGTCCATTATTCTGTCAGTTCAGCTCACACTTTCTTGACTAGACATAGATATCACTAAATTGACATTTAGAATTCTTGATTCAGTAATCCTAATGGTTTCATAAATACACAAGCAATAGGAAAATGCGTTTGTTCTTTTTTGACCATGTATTCATTCTCAAAACAAAAATGGTAGTGTGGAAAAGATAATCTTCTGATCATTATTCTCTGAAACAGTCTCTATTTTCCTTGCTACTTTATGTTCTTAGAATTCCTGTTTCCCTTAGGAAAATTCTATAGACAGCCACTACCTCAAATGTAAATTTTTTAAAATGTTCTCTTTTGAAAATGAAAGAATCAGCTGGGCATGGTGGCTCACACCTGTAATCCCAGCACTTTGGGAGGCCGAGGCGAGTGGATCACGAGGTCAGGAGATTGAGACCATCCTGGCTAACACGGTGAAACCCCGTCTCTACTAAAAATACAAAAAATTAGCTGGGCTTGGTGGCAGGCGCCTGTAGTCCCAGCTGTTGGGGAGGCTGAGGCAGGAGAATGGTGTGAACCCAGGAGGCGGAGCTTGCAGTGAGCCAAGATCCCGCCACTGCACTCCAGCCTGGGCAACACAGCAAGACTCCATCTCAAAAAAAAAAAAAAAAAGAAAATGAATCATTTATAGAATAGAGCTAATTTAGGCTATCACTTATCCTCAATGGAAAATTATGTTTCACATATCTTTAGTGGTGGTTTGGAAATCAAAAACATTTTTGTAGAAGAATTATATTACAAATTTTAGTTAGATTTAATGACCAGACCACAAAACTATTATACTACCATATTAATGAAGGACAGTATCATGTGCCTGAAAAATAGTGTTATGAAAAGTAGTGATGTAAAGCTTAAAATCCATGTGTAATATCATTTCTCCAAAAAAAAAGTTAATAGTTTTGATGTGGAAGGCTACAGTAGATTCAAGAAGGCATTATCTTTTGTTCAAGAGTGCACATGTGAAACCATTTCTGTCACCTACTTAATTTGGGCCAACAAACACAAAGTGGTTTCCATTCACATGGTAAGGAGATTGAAGGGAATCAGATATGGTACATGGGTCAGGAAGCAAAGGTGAGATTATCCAAAAGACAAAGGGTGGAAAGGATCTCTAGGAACAATGGGTGTTGGGGAGCCCTGGCTTAGACAGTGTTAGCAATTATTATTAATTTATCAGTCTAACTTCAGTATGATCATGTATTCATAAGATTTTCAACTTTTTTCTGATGAGGATGTCTTTTATGTCATGTATGTTACTTTGGGCTTACAGATGTAGTATAGGAAGTATCATAATAAAAGTGCCCTTATATTTAATTTCAGAAGTTAATTACAAAACGATTGTCAACTTTATTCCAAATTATTTGCTTAAAATATTTTATCAGAAAATAAAATTCTAAAGCAAACCCAGACTTCAGTTTTAAATAAGTATATGATAGAAATAAAATTACTAGTACCTTACACATAGATTTACTTAAAACATATTTCTTGAATGAATGAATGAAATAGCACAATACAGTTTTCATTGTTACTTGAAAAAGTGTAGGCATCAACATAAAGCTTAACAGTTTTCTAGGGATTTTTAAAATCAAGATTCATCTTCAATAAATATTGGTAATATATTGTGTTGTTCTTAAACTTTACGATTTATAATTTCCTTTCTCTTTATTGTGAATTTTAGTTTATTCTTGACTGCATCTTGTAAGAAAACATCTAAAAATACTATTAACTATTAAAAATAAAAGTATTTGTTACATATTCTAAACTATCAATGTCTTTTATTTTTATTCTAGCAAAATAAAATTGTGAACACTGATATATTTCTATAATGTACTGTTGACCAAACACCACTATATTCACCAGTTTTAATAAGTGGATACAGAGTAGTTCTTGATTAAAGAATATTTCCTTTTATTACCAGTTTTATTGAGTTTTCAAATAAGCATATATTTAAACTTATTAAACTTTACTATGTTTGAAAACTTTTCTAAAATATGTTCCCTCTTTTAAATAATGCTTGAGTTCCTTTCTGCTTTTTTGCCTTTCTCTTTTCTCCTAGATGAATGATGTACATTTTCTGATGACATATAATTAAATATTGGTTTGGTGCAAGGAGCTCTTACTGGACATAAGAGTCAGGAGTTCTGGAATTAGGTTTGGGCAAGTCACATAGCCTATCTGAACCCCAGTATCTACACTTGTAACAGCAGGGAGTTAACTCTGAGATCCCTGCCAACCTAAAATTCTGAGTCTAATAAATTAAAACATATTGGATTATGAAATGTTGAGCGACACATACATTTAAATTAAAAAACCAAAAATATATACTCGAATGTACATCATTTGTAATTTTGATAAGCTAATTAACTAACTGCACTATCAGATAAACAGTCTATTATTAACAAGCTGGAAAATTCTAGTAAGTTTTGTTATAAAAGGAGTATAGTAACTAGTGCTGTATGCAATCCTTATGACTAGCCAAGGCCAACATGCAGCTCCTATATGAGCGTCTTCTCAGAAGAAAACAGCCACGAACACAGAAAGACAACCATCTAGGTACGTTTACAAATAGCTTAAGCAAATGATCCCTTTTAATTAATTAATTAGCGTGAAATTTTGCTTTAAATTAGCATCAGATTTCATAAATATATATTTAATAATATAGTATGTTTCCACCATTCTGAAGAACTTACCTTTAAAATCAATTTGGTTTGTAGATAAATTTTGGTTAATTTCCTAATTTGTAATATTGAAGTTTTTACTTAAGTCTGGAAATGGTAAATGCAAAACTCCCTGGATTTTTTCATGTGTTTTTTAAAGTTTCTATGAAGAGTACTTTTTCAAAACCATGATTATTACTATAATTTGTTGGTTTAATGACATTGCCTTGAATTTGCTCAGTTATTTTATCTTTGGCTAGGCCTAGTGATAATGAAATGTGATTTTAAAACGAAACCAGGCGGGGTATGATGACTCACTCCTGTAATCCCAGCAGTTTGGGAGGCCGAGATGGGCGGATCACCTGAGGTCAGAAGTTCAAGACTAGCCTGACCAACGTGATGAAACCCCTTCTCTACTAAAAATACACAATTAGCCGGGTTTGGTGGCACATGTCTGTAATACCAGCTAGTCGGAGTCTGAGGCAGGAGAATTGCTTAAACCCGGGCAGTAGAGGTTGCAGTGAGCCGAGATCGTGCCATTGCACTCCAGCCTGGGCCACAAAAGCGAAACTCCACCTCAAAAAATACTAAACCTAGTTTTCTGCACTGCAGAAATAGAGATGGGAGGCTGAGGCAGGAGAATTGCTTGAACCCGGAAGGTGAAGGTTGCAGTGAGCCAAGATCATGCCCCTGCACTCCAGCCGGAGCAACAGAGTGAGACTCCATCTCAAAAAAAAAAAAAAAAAACTTTAAAAAAAGGAATAGAGAAGAGAAATATCCTATCAGGATCTGGGTTGTATCATCGTTTTTTGGTTTTTTGGGTTTTTTTTTCAGTCAATTTGCATTTATTTTTTGTTATTCTACATTTAAAAAGCAAAATAACATCAAATCACCACTATCTGGATATGTTGTACATGGTAAAGGAAATGTTCTGATCTCATTATTTTATTATACGTTTTCATATATAAGTTAGACTTTTCTTGAATAGCAATAATAATTTATTATCTATAAGTATATTAAAAGTTTTCACTTTGTGTTCAATAAACCATCACAATTGCTTTTTTAAAAGATTGTGAAAAGCTGTAGGAATCAAAAAGTGAAATAAAATCAGTATTTATTTCTCAGTTTTCAGAGGTATGAACTGAAGGAAGTTAAAAAGCCAAAATCTTTCTCAACATTTCTCAGGTGAAAACTAACTCAGAAATATTTGAGTTATGTTAATTTTCACTAAGACTGTTAAAAGAAACTGATTTTTCTGGTCAGAAAGGAAAAAGAATAGTTGAAAATTTATTGTCATTCTTTTTGGAACATAGTATTATATTCTTACATAAAGTTACTGTAAAATTAAAGAATTCATAGTATGAAAGTATGGCCATTTATGGCATTTTAGCATTTTTTTAGCAATTCAAATATACTTCTAATTTAAACTAATTTATTGCCAGCCTATCAGTTTACATGTGAGCATTTTAAATAATTTTATAGAATACAGTTTAATGTAATAAGATCTATTTTAAAAAAAATGGGCCAGATCTTGGTTGGGTAGAAAAATACTTGATTCAAAACTAAAACACTTTTGTTGAGATATCTTTGATCCTTAAACCTAACATCGTATTGCCATTGTCTGAGCTGTGTTATAAATATTTGTTGAATGAATGGATAGATTTAGAAAATAAATAATAGATACATGTACCCTTTGGCCTAGTATCCCCACTTCTGTTCACCTGTATCATAGAAATAACATACTAGCTAATATGTAAAGATATAGCTACAAGCATGTTTATTTCAGTATTGTTCTTGGTGGCAAAACAGTATAAACGAAGATCAATGCCCATTATTTGGGCAAAAAGTGGAATACAGAATAAATCATGATGCACTCACATCAGAGAATATTGTGTAGTCATCTTAAAACATGCTTTAGTGCTAGGTACCAGAATACTGTGGGGTAATGCTAAGAGAAAAAAGCAAGATGCAAAAAAGTGTGCAAAATACAATCCTATTTTTATAAAACAGTGACTCCAAAACTTGTATGTGTATATGTATATTATATTTGAAAAATATGGGAGGATATGCTCTAGACTGTAACCTTGGATTAGTAATAGGAGCCAAGCCCCCCCCCCAATATATGATAATAATCACATCTATACATTTCTGTAGAATTGTATAAATGGATATATATAGTATACCCTTGAATAACACCAGAATTGGGGCACTGACCCCTGTACAGTTAAAAATATTCCTGTAACTTTTGACTCCTCCAGTACTTACCAACTAATGGCCTACTGTTCACTGAAAGCCTTACTGATAACGCAAACAGTTGATTAATACATAAAAAGACTAGTATCTACATGTTTTTATGCAATCATGACATATTCATCTTTCTTCATTTTTTCAATATTTCTAGGCTACATAGATTGCAAGTTTCATATTCTTTCCAAAATATTTATTGAAAAATACTTGTGTATAAGTGCACCTGCATAGATCAAACCTGTGTTGCTCAAGGGTCTGTTATATATGTCACTTTAAAAAGAAAAAATAATTAAAATAGGATTTTAAGCTCCCTTAAAAATCTAAGTGATTTTGAAATTATTCTCAGGACTAAGATTTTAAAGTTAAATTATGCTTTTAAACATTCTTTAAGATATTGTTTGCATTGAAGTAGCTCTCACTAGTTATAATGCAAACATACCCATTTATGCAGTTAGGTTCTTCTATGTAAACATTAGAAAAATGTGTCACAACTCTCAAAACCTTATTTTCAAATTTTTAAAACTCAGAGGGTAGAATATGTAATTTCTAAGACTAATTTTCCTGATTTTTTTCTATCACAGGAAAAGATCATGAGTAATGTGAAAACAGATGTTGGCCTATGGGAGTGGTGGTTTTAATGCAGAGTCTGTTGCTGGTTTTTTAGTTTTGGAAAACCCAATATTAGAAGCCACTGGTTTATCTGACAGTGAAATGATTTGTGAAATCATAGCAAATTTCTTTGGTTACCGACAAGTTGGCCAAATTAGTGATCTATTTTTTGGTATATATCAATATCTAAATACAATTTTACTTGTATATTTTGTGAGTTATGAAATATATGTGTTCCATTGATTTTTAGTTAACAACAGAGTATTTGTTGTTCACATTATGTTACTGGGAGGGGTGCAGTGTCCTTGGTTCTTGTTGAAGGAAGAATTCAGCCAAGAGACACACAGCAAGGGTTATATAGCAGAATTTATTTAAAGAGACAGTAGTACACTCTGAAAGATAAAGCAGAGCAAGCTTCTGGAGAGAGTGAGCCAGCAGCAGCCAGTGCTGGGGGCCTCTATGAAGAATACATGATTATTCATGAAAGGGCATGAGGAAGTGTCACTTGCAATCATGTTTTAGGCAATCCCCTTGGGCATACACGGTCTGTAGTTGTACATGCTAGTACACATGTTGCTTGTCTTGTTAGCATTTAAAATCTCCACCTAGGGGTGTGTTTTTTACTATTGTAATGAGCAAAAGACTATTCTAGGGTGAGTTATTGGAGGAGTGCACATGCTTCAGGGTCGCAGGAGCCCAACCACAAGGCCAGGTATAGCCAATATAGCCATTGTCCTTTTTGCTGTCAGTGGGCAGCATCTCCAGGACTTCTTTGCCCAGAGACTCCCTTGGCTGCTCATATCTGGCTGTCTCCCTACTCTTAATTATACTGTGGTTGTGTTTTACCACATAATTGTGATTGCTTTTTTCAACAAATGTAAATGTTTATCATTTTTATCATGTAGTAAACAGTCTGTCTGTCTTACAAATTAGTCAGCTGATGAGTGAATTCAGGGATGTTACAGAATGTGTTCTTGCCTTTATGTGAGAAGGATCAATTAAACTCTTTCACAACAAGATTATGGGAATTTTGTATGGTTATAACTATGCTGTTACAGTTCTTTTAAAAGACCTGTTTGATTTCTACTTAAAAATTACGTGTATGTAAAGGTATTTCAGACCTTAGTGTAATTCCTCCCTGCCAAAATTAAATAATTAATAAATCTTTATATTTTCTTAGTTTCTATTTTTCCAAATAAATATTACCATTTTAATTGTAAATCTGTGTACCTCTTTGTAGATGATTATAGCATATATTAAGTAAATCAGAGTTGTATGGCAAATATCTGCCTCAGTTAAAGAATATTTTATAGAAAAATAAATTTATTAGGAACTAACTTTCTATTAAAGGATCTTGACATTCATTTTTATTAAATAGCCTACACCTCAGGTATGTTTTAAATGTTTCAGTTATAAAAATTGATTTTACTTGAGCGTTTTAGGAATAGCTTTTGTAAAAAACGAGAAAGCAAGACGTGTATGTATAACACAAAATACTAAACCATACTGGAAATTATAAAATATGAAGTACAGTAAAATCTAATTATGTAGTTGCTCTTTTCTGTGACACAGTTGTGCAAGTTACTTAATGTATATAGTTAATATTTCCTTGACAGTGTTAACTCTTGTGAAAACTAAAAACTGATATTTATCAGAATGTAGAATTTAATAATCACATTACCTATGTAATTAATATGTTTATGAAAATATGTTACCTTGACATTTAATTCATTGATTGTAGTCCAGATACGTCTTAATTTTCAGTTTTTATGGGAATTTTATTTATATAAATTAAATATCTAACATTGAAATATTTCCTCTACTCTTTACTTCTTCCAGAGGAAATGGATGTAGAAGCTCGACTTACTGAACTATGTGAAGAAGTTAAGGTACTTGGATTTTTTTAATTCACATCATCAAGTTATTTGAGTGGTTTCTGTTTCCTGTTCTAGATATTTTGTCTATGAAAACTTAAAGTATTTATAGGTCCTAAAATGCAAAGATAAAGTGGTTGATCATTGTAGAACCACAACTTATTTGGTCAAAATTCATTTGGCTTTCAGCATAAAGTTAACTTACCTTTTAAAAAGTATATTATTCTTCATATAAATGCAATAGCAAAGATAATTAACTGATCAAGCTGTACATTTTCTTCTGTTCACTCAAATAATTTCTGGACACGGTTTTAAAACATCACTTAAACTTGTGCAAGTTTATAAAATGATACTGTTTAAAAATGAAAATTTGTTTTATTTCAGTAGATCAGTTTGCTTCTCATATCATTTTTTCAGTTCACTCTTGCAACTAAATTGATATATTTGCCTTTCTTTTTCTGAGAAACTAAATGCTTTTACTAAATGCATGTTTCACTATGCATTCACTCTTGGTCAGCTACATTAATGGAAGAAATCAGAAGTATGAATCAAAGGAAAATATGTATTTAGTTTGGATATACTTTTGGATGTAAATTTGAATGAGGACTAGACCCATTCAAAAAGGTATTCTTCTAAGAAAATTATGCATATGCAGGATACATAAGTTTTGTATCCTGTCCTAGAGGTTTTCTCTGCAGTTCAAGTAAGGTAAATATTTTCTTTTAAAAAGTCACTAATGTTCTTATGATAATTACTCAAAAGAACATTAAACATTTAAAAATAATCTTAAGATGTGTGCAGTTAATATGAAAACATCTGCAGTGTTTCACTGAGCTATTAAAGAAATTTTGAATAAATATACATATGATACTCCTGTAGATAATCACTAAAAGATATCAGTTTTACTCCAGTCAATCATTTTAATCAGTCCAAACCAAAATCCCACTGGAAATTTAAACCTGTTTTTAAAATCTTTTCAAGAAATGTAAAGATGGCTAAGAAAAACTTTTTAAAAAATAATGTAATTTTAAAATAATACAAATGTAGAAAGACTTGCTCAACTGGATACTAAAATATATGTAAAATAACAGTAATGAAAAGAAATAAGGTAGGATTTCTCTAAAAGAATAAAAAGAGAAGTCAGTGGAATTAAACAGCACTAAAATAGTCACTATTATGTTTAATAACTAAGTGTATGATAAAATATCAGTAATGTCAGGGTCTATAACTATTGTGGTAAAGTTAACGTCATGCCATGCTATAGCAACAGTTCTAAGTGGACTGAAGAGTTAAGTGTCCAAAGAAATTAGGAAGAAAAAAAATTACATGCATATGTAAATATAAACAATCTGATCTTGGGATATGAAATGACTCCCTCAGACAATTTTTAAAAAGGTAAGTTTTTTAAAGACCAATGAAAACCTAAGGGACAAAATAAGATATTGATGATTTGAAATTTCTTTGTTACAAAATAATACTATAAATTTGAAAGCAAACAATAGACTGGAAGAGAATATTTGCAATATTTAAAGCAGGCTAATGGTCAGTGCTCACTATATATAACATGCTCTCAAGTATCAATTTTAAAACAACACCCTTGTTAAAAAAAAAAAAAAAAAAGAATACAATGAGGCAGTGTACAAATAAGTCCTTATCAGAATAATTTAGCTCCTGAAATGATACTCATTCTTACTGGAAACCAGGGAAATGCAAATTCTAATAGGTTATTTTTTTTGCCTATGAAATTTGCAAGAATGAAAGTGACTACTGATCTTCATTTTTTGCAAGAGTGTAGTGAAACTAGTATCTACATACCCTGTTGGTGATGGTATAAATTGACACAATATTTTTTAACATTAGTCCATTGATGTATTTTAAAAACACTTACATGTTGCACAATTATTAAATCTGCACAGCAGTTTTTATTTAATAATCTGTTCTACAAAAATGTAAATGTGCACAAATATAAGGAATTACGTCATTAATTATTATCAATTCTGATGTAGCCATTTAAAAGCATTAGGTGGATCTCTATGAAATTGTCATGAATTATTTAATTCAGAAAATATTTATTAATTCATGATGCTAGATACTGTTTTCATGCTGAAAACTCTTCAAGATATATTAATTGAAAAAAATGAATAATATGATTTTGTATAGTATGTTAAAAGAACTAAAAAGCTGTTTGTGTATTTTATTCTGTTTATGTGATTACATATGAAATATTTGAAAGGATGTATATATTCCAAGCTTTTAACAGTAATACAGAAAAAAAGTGGCATGGAGAGTAAAGTTTGTAAAGGGGAATTTTTATTCTTTATATGCATCTATTTTAAATGTTTAAAAATAATACATATGTATCCATGTATTGCTAATTAATGTTTTAGATATACATATTTAAATTTTCAGTATGTAAATGGATGTCGTAAACTTTAACATCAACAACCTATAACATATTACAATGTGTCTTGAGACGTGGTAAGATATAAATTCTCATACCTTGTATATCTTTTTCAGGGATTAGTTTGGCAGTGTGTATCCACAGCCAGAAAAATACCTCTTCTTAGTGTATACCAAAAGCTAAACAGAGGTTCATGTGAAGGTTCATAATATTGTAAAAATGTTTAATAAATGCCCAGTGGTAGAATGATTAAACAAATTATGGGATACTTGTAATCTAAGTTATACAGCCTTAAAAATGATGTTTTTGGCCAGGCGCAGTGGCTCACACCTGTAATCCAGGGAAGCCAAGGCGGATGGATCACCTGAGGTCAAGAGTTGGAGACCAGTCTGGCCAACATGGCGAAACCCCATCTCTACTAAAAATACAAAAATTAACTGGGTGTGGTAGTGGGCACCTGTAATCCCACTACTTGGGAGGCTGATTCAGGGAGAATCACTTGAACCCAGGAGGCAAAGGTTACAGTGAGCCAAGAGCATTCCATTGCACTCCAGCCTGACGACAGAGTCTTGCTCAGTCGCCCAGGCTGGAGTGCAGTGGGCGGATCTCAGCTCACTGCAAGCTCCGCCTCCCGGATTTACGCCATTCTCCTCCTTCAGCCTCCAGAGTAGCTGGGACTACAGGCGCCCACCACCTCGCCCGGCTAGTTTTTTGTATTTTTTAGTAGAGACGGGGTTTCATCGTGTTAGCCAGGATGGTCTTGATTTCCCGACCTCGTGATCCGCCCGTCTCGGCCTCCCAAAGTGCTGGGATTATAGGCTTGAGCCACCGCGTCTGGCCATAAAAAGATGTTTTTAACAAATGTTTGATGAGTGGAAAAATGTTCATATTGTATTATATTCAGTGAAAATTGTATAAAACTATATATTATTTTAGCTTTTGCTTTATGTATATAATTGAAAAAAACTTGAAGCCTGTACACTAAAATGAACTTTTTTCATCTTTTTTTGCTCATATTTTCTAAGTAAAGCAGCATTTTGCAATCAAACAAGATCAGTGAATGTTATGGGACAAAATATATATATAAGATAATGTGATTTGAAAAAAACACAGATGGCAGATGTAGCCAGACACAGTGGCACACACCTGTAGTCCCACCTACTCAGGAGACCGAGGTGGGAGTACTGCCTGAGTCCAGGAGTTGAGACTGTATTCATACCTTTGAATAGCCACTGCACTCCAGCCTGGGCCATGTAATGACACCCTGTCTCAAGTGTAAAAAAAAGCAAATAAAAATATACAAATGTAAAGTTTTATTCGTACATTTATATATGTAAAAGATCATGCCAAACTTAATTCTAATTTCCTTTTTTTTTTTTTTTTTTTTTTGAGACGGAGCCTTGCTCTGTTGCCCAGGCTGGAGTGCAGTGGCTGGATCTCAGCTCACTGCGAGCTCCGCCTCCTGGGTTTACGCCATTCTCCTGCCTCAGCCTCCAGAGTAGCTGGGACTACAGGCGCCCGCCACCTCGCCCGGCTAGTTTTTTGTATTTTTTAGTAGAGACGGGGTTTCACCCTGTTAGCCAGGATAGTCTCGATCTTCTGACCTCGTGATCCGCCCGTCTCGGCCTCCCAAAGTGCTGGGATTACAGGCTTGAGCCACCGCGCCCGGCCCTAATTTCCTTTTTTAATATAAAAAATTATATATTTTTTTAGGTATTTATTGCAAGAGATTTATGAAAACCAGAGAAATAATTTATCTATGCTTCATGGATGCTTTTCCAACAATGAGAGTACTAAAGTTTTTCAGAACCGCGGTATCATGATCCCTAGGGAATAAAATTAATAAGTACTAGGTACCTAGATAACCCTGCTCTCAGGAAAAATAAAAAGAGAGTTGTGTACTTTATTTATTTATTTATTTATTAGCCTGGGTGAAAGGCCAGAAAATTGTTTCTACTTTTGTATAGACCATGCTAAGTGAAGTGTTTCATATCTTATATAATACTATTTAATTACTCTCAGTTACTTATCCAACTCTTCTTTTTCTAAACTCCATTAAGACTCTCCTTGGGGACAATAATACTGCAAATTTCAGCTTATATTTTAAAGTCCATATTCTTAAAAGAGACATGAAAAACTTGTTAGCTTCATTTGTGCTACATTTGTAAAACCATCTCGGGAAAAAACAGCAGGAAATTCCTTATATGTTGATGAATCTTTATTCATTATATCTTGACTCTTAGCTTCCATTCCAGCTTCTGGTATTTATAAACCTTTTCCATAAATTATGGGAGCTCTTTTTCATAGAAATGTAAATATTTTCCATAAATTCTGTAAACATATAAATGTTTTTAATAAATTCTTTTTTTTTTTTTTTTTGAGATGGAGTCTCGCTCTGTCCCTCGGGCTGGAGTGCAGTGGCCAGATCTCAGCTCACTGCAAGCTCCGCCTCCCGGGTTTACGCCATTCTCCTGCCTCAGCCTCCCAAGTAGCTGGGACTACAGGCGCCAGCCACCTCGCCCGGCTAGCTTTTTTGTATTTTTTAGTAGAGACGGGGTTTCACCGTGTTAGCCAGGATGGTCTCGAACTCCTGACCTCGTGATCCGCCCGTCTCGGCCTCCCAAAGTGCTGGGATTACAGGCTTGAGCCACCGCGCCCGGCCCATTTAATTCTGTAAGTTTTTTTTATCTGAAAACTATAACTTCTCATTCACTCATTTATTCACTCAGTAAATATTTATTGAGTTACTACTATGTACCAGTAACTAGCGTCACAAAAGTGAATAGGACATGATCATAATTCCTCCCCTTCTTACTAATTTTGTTTAATTTTTGTTTAGCGTCTTCTCTGAGTTAGGTAAGATAAATGAAAGTGTGATATGAGTGGGGGAAGAAAAGCCTGCTGAACTGCAGACTTTAAAAAGAAATAAAAATAAACTGAGAGTAGCAGTATCATATGTGATAAGCAGTCTTTGGGGATATGCACGCACATACACACACACAGAAATTTATTTTTATTTTATTTTGTTTTAATTATACTTTAAATTCTGGGATACATGTGCAGAAAGTGCAGGTTCGTTACATAGGTATACACCTGCCATGGTGGTTTGCCGCACCCAGCAACCTGACATCTACATTAGGTATTTTTCCTAATGCTATCTCTCCCCTAGCCCCTCAATCTCTGACAGGCCCTGGTGTGTGATGTTCCCCGCTCTGTGTCCATGTGTTCTCATTGTTCAACTCCCACTTATGAGTGAGAACATGCGGTGTTTGGTTTTTCTGTTCCTGTGTCAGTTTGCTGAGAATGATGGTTTCCAGCTTTATCCATGTTCCTGCAAAGGACATGAACTCATCCTTTTTTATGGCCGCATAGTATTCTATGGTATATGTGTGCCACATTTGCTTTACCCACTCTATCATTGATGGGCATTTGGGTTGGTTACAGGTCTTCACTATTGTGAATAGTGCTGCAGTAAACATACGTATGCATGTATCTTTACAGTAGCACGATTTATAATCGTTTGGGTATATACCCAGTAATGGAATTGCGGGGTCAAGTGATATTTCTGGTTCTAGATCCTTGAGGAATCGCTACACTGTCTTCCACAATGGTTGAACTAATTTACACTCCCACCAGTAGTTTAAAAGCCTTTCTATTTTTCCACATCCTCTCCAGCATTGGTTGTTTCCTGACTTTTTAATGACCGCCTTTCTAACTGGTGTGAGATGGTATCTCATTGTGGTTTTGATTTGCATTTCTCTAATGACCAGTGATGATAAGCTTTTTTTTCGTATGTTTGTTGGCCGCATAAATGTCTTCTTTTGAGAAGTGTCTGTTCATATCCTTCATCCACTTTTCAGTGGGGTTGTTTTTTTCTTGTAAATTTGTTTAAGTTCCTTGTATATTCTGTATATGAGCCCTTTGTCTGATGGATAGATTGCAAAAATTTTCTCCCATTCTGTAGGTTGTCTGTTCACTCTGATGAGAGTTTCTTTTGCCGTGCAGAAGCTCTTTAGTTTAATTAGATGCCATTTGTCAATTTTGGCTTTTGTTGCCATTGCTTTTGGTGTTTTAGTCATGAAGTCTTTGCCCATCATGCCTATGTCCCGAATGGCATTGCCTAGGTTTTCTTGTAGGGTTTTTATGGTTTTAGGTCTTACATTTAAGTCTTTAATCCATCTTGAGTTAATTTTGTACAAGGTGTAAGGAAGGGGTCCAGTCTCAGTTTTCTGCGTATGGCTAGCCAATTTTCCCAACACCATATATTAAATAGGGAATCCTTTCCCCATTGCTTTTTTTTTTTTTTTTTTTTTTTTTTTTGGTCACATTTGTCAAAGATCAGATGGTTGTAGATGTGTGGTGATATTTCTGAGGCCTCTGTTCTGTTCCATTGGTCTATGTATCTGTTTTGTTACCAGTAACATACTGTTTTGGTTACTGTAGACTTGTAGTATAGTTTGAAGTCTGGTGGTGTTATGCCTCCAGCTTTGTTCTTTTTGTTTAGGATTATCTTGGCTATACGGGCTCTTTTTTGTTTCCATATGAAATTTAAAGTAGTTTTTTCTAATTCTGTGAAGAAAGTCAATGGTGGCTTGATGGGAATAGCATTGAATCTATAAATTACTTTGGGCAGTATAGACAGAATATTGATTCCTCCTATCCATGAGCATGGAATGTTTTTCCATTTGTTTGTGTCCTCTTATTTCCTTGAGCAGTGGTTTCTAGTTCTCCTTGAAGAGGTCCTTCACATCCCCTGTAAGTTGCATTCCTAGGTTTTTTATTCTCTTTGTAGCAATCGTGAATGGGAATTCACTCATGACTTGGCTGTCTGTCTATTATTGGTGTATAGGAATGCTTGTGATATTTGCACATTGATTTTGTATCCTGAAACTTTGCTGAAGCTGCTTATCAGCTTAAGGAGATTTTGGGCTGAGACGATGGGGTTTTCTAAATAGATAATTATGTCATCTGCAAACAGAGACAATGTGACTTCCTCTCTTCTATTTGAATACCTTTTATTTCTTTCTCTTGCCTGATTGCCCTGGCCAGAACTTCCAGTACTATGTTGAATAGGAGGTGTGAGAGAGGGCATTCTTGTCTTGTGCTGGTTTTCACAGGGAATGCTTCCCCCTTTTGTCCATTCAGTATGATATTGGTTGTAGGTTTGTCATAAATAGCTCTTATTATTTTGAGATATGTTCCATCAGTACCTACTTTATTGAAAGTTTTTAACATGAAGGGATGTTAAATTTTAGCAAAGGCCTTTTCTGCATCTATTGAGATAATCATGTGGTTTATGGATTACATTTATTGATTTGCATATGTTGAACCAGCCTTGCATCCCAGGGATGAAGCCGACTTGATCGTGGTGGATAATCTTTTTGATGTGCTGCTGGATTAGGTTTGCCAGTATTTTTTTTTTTTTTTTTTAGAGGCATGCCCAAGCTGAATTTTTATATTTCTCCTCCCCCTAAACTGCCCCATCTTCAGCCTTTTCTATTTCATTTCTTGGCAGCTCCTTCCAGTCGCTCAAGCCAAAAACGATTGAGTTGTCCTTGAAAGATGCTCCCCCTCCCCAATATTCCACATTCAATCCATCAGCAAATCCTGTCAGTTCTGCCTTTAGCACATATCCAGAGTCTGATCATTTTGTAATCATCTCCACTACTATTACCTTGGTGTAAAACATTATCTCTTGGCCTGATTATTTCATGACCTCCTCTATCTGTCAGCTATTGCCATGATGACATTGCCAAACAACTTGAAATGTCAATTGCTTGCAACAAACATTCATTTTGCTTGCTCAATGGTCTGGGGTCAGCTGGGCTGGTTTGGCTTCAGTCTGAGAGTTGGGTTTGTATCCTTTCTATGTATCTCTTCATTCTGGAATAGCAGCCAACTGGGTCATGTTCTTCTCACAGCAGATGGCAGGCACACAAAAGGCCAAGTAAATAATACAAACACATTTACAATCTCTGCTAGCGCTATATCCACTGACATTCCACTGGACATAGCAAGTTACATAGTCATGTTCAGCATCAATGTGGTGGCAAAATATAGTTTGCTTGTTTACTTATTTTGAGATATGTTCCATCAGTACCTACTTTATTGAGAGTTTTTAACATGAAGTGATGTTAAATTTTAGCAAAGGCCTTTTCTGCATCTATTGAGATAATCATGTGGTTTATGGATTACATTTATTGATTTGCATATGTTGAACCAGCCTTGCATCCCAGGGATGAAGCCGACTTGATCGTGGTGGATAATCTTTTTGATGTGCTGCTGGATTAGGTTTGCCAGTATTTTATTGAGGATTTTCTCATCGATGTTCATCAGAGATATTGGCCTGAAATTTTCTTTTTTTGTTGTGTCTGTGCCAGGTTTTGGTATCAGGATGATGCTGGTCTCATAAAATGAGTTAGGCAGGAGTCCCTACTTTTCCATTGTTTGGAATAGTTTCAGAAGGAATTCAGTACTAGCCCCTCTTTGTACCTCTGGTAGAATTTGGCTGTGAATCCGTCTGGTCCTGGAGTTTTTTTGGTTGGTAGCTATTAATTACTGCCTCAATTTCAGACCTTGTTATTGGCCTATTCAGGGATTCAGCATCTTCCTGGTTTACTCTTCGGAGGGTGTATGTGTCCAGGAATTTATCCATTTCTTCCAAATTTTCTAGTTTGTTTGTGTAGAGGTGTTTGTAGTATTCTCTGATGTTACTTTGTATTTCTGTGGGGTCAGTAGTGATATCCCCTTTATCATTTTTTGTGTCTGTTTGTTTCTTCTTCTTTATTAGTCTGGCTAGTGGTCTACCTATTTTGTTAATCTTTTCAAAAACACCAGTTCCCGGATTCACTGATTTTTTTTTTTTTTAAGGTTTTTCATGTCTCTGTCTCCTTCAGTTCTGCTCTGATTTTAGTTATTTCTTGTCTTCTGCTAGCTTTTGAATTTGTTTGCTCTTGCTTCTATAATTCTTTTAATTGTGATGTTATGGTGTCGATTTTAGATCTTTTCAACTTTCTGATGTGGGCATTTAGTGCTGTCAATTTCGCTGTTAACACTGCTTTAGCTGTGTCCCAGAAATTCTGGTACATTGTCTCTTTGTTCTCATTGGTTTCAAAGAACTTCTTTATTTCTACCTTAATTTCGTTGTTTACCCAGTAGTCATTCAGGAGCAGGTTGTTCAGTTTCCACGTAGTTCTGCAGCTTTGAGTGAGTTTCTTAATCCTGAGTTATAATTTGATTGCACTGTGGTCAGAGAGACTGTTTATTATGATTTCCATTCTTTTGCAGTTGCTGAGGGGTATTTTACTTCCAATTATGTAATCGATTTTAGTGCTATGTGGCACTGAGAAGAATGTATATTCTATTCATTTGGGGTGAAGAGTTCTGTAGATGTCTACTAGGTCCACCTGGTCCAGAGCTGAGTTCAAGTCCTGAATGTCCTTGTTAATTGCCTGCCTTGTTGATCTGTCTAATAATGACAGTGGGATGTTAAAGACTCCTACTATTATTGTGTGGGAGTCTAAGTCTCTTTGTAGGTTTCTAATAACTTGCTTTATGAATCTGGGTTCTCCTGTATTGGATGCATATATATTTTGGATAGTTAGCTCTTGTTGAATTGATCCCTTTACTTTTATGCCCTTCTTTATCTTTTTTTTCATCTTTGTTGGTTTACAATCTGTTTTATCAGAGACTAGGATTGCGTCCCCTGCTTTTTTTTCTTTTTTTTTTTTTCTTTTTGCTTTCCACTTGCTTGGTGAATATTCCTCCATCCCTTTATTTTGAGCCTATATGTGTCTTTGTACATGAGATGGGTCTCCTGAATACAGCCCACCGATGGGTCTTGATTCTTTATCCAATTTGCCAGTCTGTATTTTTAATTGGAGCATTTAGTCTATTTACATGTAAGTTTAATATTGTTACCTATTAATTTGATCTTGTCATCATGATACTAGCTGGTTATTTTGCCCATTAGTCAATACAGTTTCTTCATAGTGTCATTGGTCTTTATATTTTCGTGTGTTTTTACAGTGGCTGGTACTGGTTTTCCTTTACATATTTATTGCTTCCTTCAGGAGCTCTTGTAAGGCAGGCCTGATGACAAAATCCCTCAGCATTTCCTTGTCTGTAAAGGATTTTATTTTTCCTTCACTTAGAAGCTTTTTGGTTGGATATGAAATTCTGGGTTGAAAATGCTTTTCTTTTGATAATGTTGACTATTGGCCCCCACTCTCTTCTGGCTTGTAGGGTTTCTGCAGAGAGCTCTGCTATTATTCTGATGGGCTTCCCTTTGTAGGTAACCTGATCTTTCTCTCTGACTGCCCTTAGCATTTTTTCCTTGATTTCAACCTTGGAGAATCTGAAGATTATGTGTTCTTGGGATTGCTCTTCCTGAGGAGAATCTTAGTGGTGTTCTCTGTATTTCCTGAGTTTGAATATTGGCCTGTCATGCTAGGTTAGGGAAGTTCTCCTGGATAATATCCTGAAGTGTGTTTTCCATCTTGGTTCCATTCTCCCTGTCACTTTCAGAGCTGGTGCACTGTGCTTGGAGAATCCCTCTTGTCAGGATCAGCTGCTCTCTTCAGAGCTAGCAGGCAGGAACGATTAAATCCGCTGAAGCTGCACCCACAGCTGTCCCTTCCCCCAGGGGCTCTCTCCCAGGGAGATGGGAGTTTATCTGTAAGCCCCTGACTGGGGCTGTTACCCTTTCTTCAATGATGCCCTGCTCAGTGAGGAGGAATCTAAAGAAGTAGTCTGGCTGCAGCTGCTTTGCCGCACTGTGATGAGTTCTACCCAGTCTAAACCTTCCAGCCTCCTTAGCACTGTCAGTGGAAAACCACCTACTAAAGCCTTAGTAATGGCAGACGCCCCTCCCTTACCAAACTTGATCTTCCCCAGTCGACTTCGGACTGCTCTGCTGGCAGCGAGAATTTCAAGCCATTGATTCCTAGGTTGCTGGGCTCGGTGGGAGTGGGACCCGCTGAGCGAGACCACCTGGATCCCTGGCTTCAGCCTCCTTTGCAGGGGAGTGAACGGTTCTGTCTTGCTGGGGTTCCAGGCACCACTGGGGTATGAAAAAAACTCCTTCAGCTAGCTCAGTGTCTGCCCAAACAACTGCCCACTTTTGTGCTTGTAACCCAGGGTCCTGGTGGTGTAGGCATATGAGGGAACCTCCTGATCTGCAGATTGCAAAAACTGTGAGAAAAGCCTAGTGATCTGGCTGGATAGCACAGCCCTCATGGCTTTCCTTGGCTGGGGGAGGGAGGTTCCCTGGCTTCTGGTACTTCCCAGGTGAAGCAACGCCCCATCCTACTTCTACTCACCCTCTGTGGGTTGGACTCACTGCCTAACCAGTCCCAATGAGATGAACTGGGTACCTCAGTTGGAAATGCAGAAATCACCCACCTCCTGCCTTGGTGTCACTGGGAGCTGCAGACCGGAGCTATTCCTATTCGGCCATCTTCCGATCATGTCCTAATAACAGTATTTTATAATAGTTTGTTTACCTGCTTTTCTCTCCTCACTAGACCGTGAACTTCTCATATTAATCTTTGTATCTCTAGAATCTAGGCCATTAGCATTTAAAATGTGTTCAGTAAATACCAAGTGAGTGAATTGTTAGAAATGAAAAAAAAATAAGTGTTTGACAACTCTGTGAAAGGATTACTCACAAGTGAAGTAGAATCTAAGAACATAGGAGTGAGAGAAAAGGACTACTTCAGAAAGTATCTCAATTTTTTCTAAGGAGTCATAGATATTTTAAGTATTTTTCTTAGCTGGTTGAAGAAAAATCTTAAGAATATATTATCTTTCAAAAAAATTATAACTCATCATTATTTGAATACTATGTTTAAAATTCCCAGTATTTTGATGTTAGAAGTTGATCATTCTCTATAGCATCCTAATTTGTCATTTTAGTTTACAATTGACATTATTTCAGTTAACAAGACATCTTAGATATTGAAATATTGGTTAAGTTGTTGAAAATGGCTTCAGTAACTATCAGGTAATTGAAAAACCATTGTCAATTGATCTTTCTCTCTCTACACACATGTCCATGCACATACAAATGCACATTTCTTTTTTTAAATCACAAATTTGCCTTTGTATTAATAATCTCAATAACATATTTAAGTATGTTACATTAAATCTCGGGAAACAGTGAAATTTTTTTTCTTTTCATTTCAGAAAATAGAGAATCCTGATGAACTGGCAGAACTTATCAATATGAATCTTGCACAACTTTGCTCACTTTTGATGGCTTTATGGGGACAGTTTCTGGAAGTTATAACACTACACGAAGAACTAAGAATATTATTAGCACAAGAGCACCATACTTTGAGGGTAAGTTAAAGAGAAGTGATTTTAGAGCATTTTAATGAGTATTATTTACCTTTAGAAAATTTTTATGAACACAAACCTGATTTTTACCTATATATTGATAAATCAGAAGACATTTATCATAATGTTATTGTTTGACTTCCAAAATTAATAATGAAATGGAACAATACAGTTAAGCATATGACCTGTTTCAATCACAATCCCTGCTACTAAGCAAAACCACCTAAAAGTAAGTAAAATCGGAAAATATATGATACAGAATAGCCCCTGGAACCAAAGAATAGGAATTAATAGCCAAGCCTCATTAGGGACAGGAATCAGGAACCAGAGAACTATCTCAAACTTAGTCTTCCTCTTCTCCTTTTCCTTCCCTTCTTCTATCACTGACCTAATAAAGGAATGTGTATTATAAACTTGGCAGGGTGGAGGGAGCAGTCCACACATTACACATATATGTTTGCTGTAGACCTAGTATGGACATTATGCAGGAATTTCTATGCAGTTTTATTGTATAGCATCTAAAGAGATTTTACGTGTTAAATAACTATCTTTCCATCTTTTTTCCTTATATACTCTGCATGCACCCTGATTTTACCTTACATGCTAGGAGTTCCTCCAAACATCATTAATTTCTTTTCCGTTTTAAAAAAAATTTTCTTAATTATAAAACATAACATATACTCAAAGTCAGAAAATGCATGAAATACACACATTTTATCAAATAATTAAAAGCATACACGCTTTCAGTTATTATCCAGATCGAGAAGTAGAATACTCTTAATACTACAGATGTTTTCTCTGTGTCTTTTCCACTTACTATACCCTTCCTAATACTTAGAAGTAATCACTATCCTGTCTTTTGTTGTGACGAGTTCCCTTACTTCTCTTTTAGTTTTATCACCTATGTATGCATGTGAAATAGTAGAGGTTGTTTCCACCTGTTATTGAATTCTATATAGATGAAATTGTACAGTAATGTTCTTCTGTATCTTGCTTTTTCAATCAAGACATTAGAAGATTAATCCATCTTTTTTGACAGTACCTGTAGATTGTTCATTATCATTGCTGTAATATATCTCCATTTGAATATACCCACATTTGTTTATCCATTCTACTGTTGATAGATACTTGGATTACTTCTAACTTGCAGTAGCTATTACAAACCAAACTGCTATGAACATTCTTGTATATATGTCCTGGCATACCAGTTTATCTGAAATACTTACCTGTGAGGGAAATTGCTGAGTCATAGGGTATGCATAACTTCAATTTTACTAGCTAATGTGACAGTTTTCAGAGTTGTACCAATTTTTACTCCCACCAGCACAGTTTGTTACTCCACATACTCTCCGACTCTTGATACTGGCAAGCTTTTTAAACTTTGCCAAACTGATGGATGTGAATTGGTATATTATTGAGGCCTAATTTGCATTTATCTGATTACCCATGTGGTTGAGCACTGCTTTGTGTGATTATTGGTTATGCAGGTTTGCCCCATATGAAGTGCCTATTCTAATCTTTTGCCCATTTCTAATAAGGTTACTTTTTTCTTCTTTATTTCTAATACTTTTCTGTGTCCTTTGTTATGTGTTTTTACTAATAGAGCCTCTCTCATTCATGGTTTATTGTTTTCATTGACTTTATATTGTTTTTTAATGAACTGGAGGTCTTAATTTTAGAATAGAAGGAAACTAAGAGAAAGGCCAGACATGGACATAGCCATTTTTGGACATAACATATCTGGATCAGTGAGATTTTTCAATAAATGATGTTTGAGACAATTGGGTATCCATGTGGTAAAAATTAAATAAAATTCAGTTCCAAGTGGATTGAAGATTTAAATGTGAAAGGCAAAACTGTAAAGCTTCTAAAGTATAATCAGAAACTTACAGAAGACTTTAAAAAGTTGGCTGGGAGTGGTGGCTCACACCTGTAATCCCGGCACTTTCGGAGGCCAAAGCAGGTGGATCACCTGAGGTCAGCAGTTCAAGACCAGCCTGGCCAACATGGTGAAACCCCATCTCTACTAAAAACACAAAAAGTATCCAGGTATGGTGGCGAGTGCCTGTAGTCCCAGCTACTTGGAAGGCTGAGGCAGGTGGTGGAGGTGGAGGTTGCAGTGAGCTGAGATCACACCACTGCACTCCAGCCTGGGCAACAAGAGCGAAACTCCATCTCAAAAAAAAAAAAAAAGATAATGCAGAGTACTTCTATATAATTTTCATCAGAATCACTAAGCAGCATTTTGGCACATTTGCTTTATCCTTGCCTCTTTTTTGTAGGTAGATACACATGTAAATACGCATACATATATACTTACATTGTTTTTCCTGAGCAATATGATATTTATAGACATAGTATTCTTTTATGATTAAGTACTTCAGCATATATATCCTAAGAATAAGGACATTCTCTTAGTTAACCAGTACACTGATCTACTTTAGAAAATTTTATATTGATACAATACTGATATTTAATGTATGGCCCATATTTAAGTTTTACCAATCATCTTACTAATGTTTTGCATAACAAATTTTTCCAAGATCAAATTCAGGTTCACATTGAATTCAGTTTTCATGTTCCTTTACTCATTTAATCTGGACTAATTCCTTATCTGCATGACCTTGACTTTTTTGAAGAGTATTGGCCAGTAAGTTTGTGAACTATTCTTCAGTTTGGGTTTGTATTATATTTCCCAGTGATTAGATTAAGATGACACAGTATTGGAGGATACTACAGTTTTTTTCAATCAGTTTTGGTAAATTACATTTTTCGAGGAGTTTACCCATTCTAAGTTTTTTTAATTTATAGACATCAAGTAGTTCATAGTATCCTTCAATTATCTTTTTAATATCTACAATATCTAATGTTTTCTAGTTTCATTCCTGATTTTATTCTAGTTTCTAGTTGTTTGTGCCTTCACTCTTTTTTTCTTGAATTGTCTTACCAGACCTTTGTTATTTTATTTGTCTTTTCAAAAAAGCAATTTTTGGTGGTGGTAATTTTCTCCCTGTGTGTTTTGTTTTGTTTCATTATTTTTGCTATATTGTAGCAAATAGGATCCATATATCAAATACTGTTATTTTATAGGACTTTTTCTTAGAAGTTCTTTATTAAAGATCAATCACCTTCTCTAAAGGGCTAAATAAAAAGGATTCTACAATGGATGAAATAGCGTAATCACTGTATTCAACTTACTAATGGTCTGGCATCATCTTAATGTAGCAATTTAGAATGAATAACATAATGAATGGAATGTATTTTTTTCGGCAATTTTCATGAACATCATTTCTCATTACCAAGATTTTGAATAACAATGAATTATGGTAATAGTATCAGAAAGGTAGCCAGTTTTCAGGGTAAATTAAAGTGACGTTGATAAGCATTAAAGGATCTCACTGACATTCTTTTTTTGGAAATTTAGGACTCTGACAAGACTTGAAAGCCAGTCCACCTCATAGAGAGGTGAGGTGAATGCATACCAATACCTCAGGCAAAGTTTTCTTGGAAAGTATGTCAGAATACACAACCAGCGACCCAATTTTCTATGCTGTAGAACAAGAATCAGCTTTTTCTGTTAAGGACCAAATGGTAAACATTTTGGGCTTCGGGAGCCACACATTTTTGCCTTAACTACTCAACTCTGTTGTAACATGAAAGCCACCATGGATGGTATATGAATAGGTGAATGTGGCTGTGTTTCAATAAAGTTTTATTTACAAAAACAGGTGTTGGGCCAGATTTGGTTCTCAGGCTGTAGTTTGCCAACCCCTACATTATAAAACTAAGAGGAGAGTTGATACCTCTTCCACAAAATAAAAGTCTGTTTGAAAGTTATTTTTAGTGACCAGTAGAAGTATAGGCCAGTAGCAAGAAATAGTTTTACTTGGGAAAGGTAATCTTCAGGGTATTTTTTTCTTTTTTTTTTTATTTTGTTTTTTCTTTTCTTTTCTTTTCTTTTTTTTTTTTTAATTTTTGTGTTTTTATTTAGTTCCCACAAGCAGACAGGGCATTTTTTTTTAAACTATGTGTTACTAGAGAAAAATATTATAGTTCCATTAAATTGTTCTGTTTGTGTCACCTGAATGGAAGTTCTGGGAAGAGAATGGTTGCAAGGATTAGATGCAACTTTATAGCTTGATATTCAATGGGAAAGAAGCTGTTCTGGGTGGAATAGGAACAAGAAGGTAAACTTAAAAGAGCAGCTGGTGAACACAACTTTGAGAAGAAAGGACAAAGAAAGGGGACCAAGATGAAAATCAGGTTTGTGGAAAACTAGAATACCAAAGATAAACTTTGGAATTTTACCTAGAGCTTCCCTTTTCTCACCCCATTCCAGATACCAGGATAGGGCCTATTTTAATTCCTAAATGAATCATGGAAGGATAATAAAGACAAAATAAGAGAATGTCCTAATGTTACTCAAGCAGGAATAAGCCTTGCCCTTCCCTGCCATGTATCACAAAAACTGTGGCCATGGTAGCATATTGTGTTATCTCGCTCCCATTTATGCAATTCAGGAGGAACTTTGCTAATAAAGTATCTTGTTCTTCTGAGAATACAGTGCTAAGCCTACAGGAACTGAAGTAGCCTAAAGGTCATTCAATGTTTGTACAGGGACAGACTTAGCTACAATAAAGTATATAGGCTGCCTGATAACGAATTCACAAGCAGCACAATTGAACTAAGTCGCAGAAATAAACCTTGATACGAAATCTCTCCTTATTGGTGTGAAAGCAAATTATGAAGCAAAGAGTTGGACTAAAAAGAGGAAATGTAAATCCATACTTGAAAAGAACAATTTAATAAATTGGTTTTATACCGGTTCAACCATATTATTTAATATTCAGATCCAGCGAGTTCAGGTTTTCAAATTTTTGGCGAATCAAGGCATCCAAACTTGTTGAGCTTCTGTAGTCATATGCCGTACACATTCGCGCTACATCATAGAGACTATTGTGTGTGAATAGTTACAGGTGCCCCATGCTAATTAAAAAGATAAAATATATTTATGATAAGTGAATAATGTTTTTGTCATTTCGAACTAAAATGGAATGATCAAGTGGGACAACTTATATAAAAAGCAAAAAAAAAAAATCTGAAATCATCCTGAATTTTATGTGTCCAGAACTGTAAAGAATCTTGAGATTTTGCCCTCCTAATTATATGCCAGCAAGTTAGTCTATCATAGATTGATTCATGTATAGCAGCAGAAAACATGAGACAAAGGACCTTATTAATGGTAATATTATAATATGTTCTCTTTCTTTGAGCCCAGATTTTCCCCGGCCCAACATAAAAAAGGCCAGGCTCACACTAGTGGATTGCAATACAGGAGAAAAACTCTGTGCTTAGGGATCCAAAATATTTTATAATAGATAGCAAGGTTTATCCACCGATGCTGTAACCTGTTCTTTGCTCCAAAGGGAGACATATCTCCATTTTCCCAGGCTTTTCCCTAATATGAACATCCTTGAAAAGATAGTCTGTAACAAAGACAGTCAGGGTTTCTGCTCACAAACCTTTCAGAAATGCAAGGGACGCATGAAGAATTGTCTCTCAACAGTATGTCTTACAGAGAACTTGCTTTCATTGCAGTTTATTTCCTCAATAATTTTACTGATCTTTATTGCTAGTGCTTCCAAAGATACCTCTTGTTGTGTTATAATGCTTCCCATTATAACATCAGAGATGCCATATTTAATATTGATTGTAACTTGTGTCTGGAATTATAAGTCCAATATTAGGGAAATAATATACTCAATTTGCAGATCAGGAGAGCCAGATTTTGTGCTTTGTGCTAACATTGCTGACCTAAACAAGCTTTTGTTAGGGTTAGTGGAGTCAAAGTAACAGTTGATTTCACATTCTTTCAGAGACATGTTAACCATCAGCTTGTATAAATCTTTAGTTCTATTATGCCAAATGTTTATAAAGATCCTGCAGCCAAATACATAGGGTTGCCAGATGAAATGCAGAATGCCCACTTAAATTTGGATTTCAGGTAAATAGTAAATGATATTTCAATATATCTGGTGCAACCCTATCAGATAACATACTAAAGCATCAAAGGGTTTAACTGTATTTTACATATTTTTGTATGTGAGGTATTAATATATCTTGGATACAGAAAAGAATTCCTTGGTCAAGAAGAAAACAAATTTCAAGCTTATTCTTATGTGGAAGCAGGGCCTTTTGGAAACATATGGCTTTACTTAAAATGCACGCACTATTATTGATGGTTCTAACCTAGAGCAAAAAAATCCAAGTTGATATGGTGACTCTGCTATTCAGTTACTTAGTATTCTGTAATACTGTTCATTTAAATTCATCACATTAACATGTCTTTCCTGGCTGGGCATAGTGGCTCACACTTGTAATCCCAGCACTTTCGAAGGTGGAAGTGGGAGGATCACTTGGGGCTGGGAGTTTACAACCAGCCTGAGCAACACAGTGAGATCCTGTCTCTGTTTAAAAAAAATTGTGTCTTTCCTTGAACTATAAAATGGAAACTCTGCTTCTATGAAGTTAGCCTCTTTTTTCTTTGTCTAACTTCTCTCCCACCTTGTAGTTGCCTGTTTATGTTTTTGAGTTCATAGCAACAGGTTTGTTACTAATACTTTATTGAAATTATGATTCTTCCAGGACCACTGCCTGTAAGCCCAAGAACTCATCTAAAAATTGAAAGGAGACCTTCATAGATGGATAGACTATATTGGAAATGGCTCTTGGAAATGAAAAGTTTTGTTTGTTTGTTTTTCCCACAGAATGTTTATAGATAGACCATAGTAATTTATTTATATTTTTACTTAATAAACATGTGTATAGCAATTATTATCTGTGTAAGGCACTAATTGCTTTATGAATGTTAACTCATTTAATCATCAATACAATCTCATGAAGTAAATACTTTGTCATTCCCATTTTATAAAAGAAATATTGAGGTTATAGAAAGGTGAAATAACTTAGCCAAAGTTGCATGACTTGTACATGGTAGTGACTGGATGGGAACCCAAGCAGTAGATGCAGACCTAATATTTCTACATTTCATCTCTTTCCCATGAATTTGCAAAATATTCAAAATGAAGTGTAAGTTAAGACTTCAAACAAAATAGTAGTACAAACTTATAACATTAGAATACCATTTATTATGATGCTGGTTTGCTATACTGTTTATGTTTTACAAGCAAAGAGAAATACAATCTCAAACATAGTTTTCAGTGTCAACTTGGTGGTATAAAATATAGTTTTGGATTTTTTTCCAATTGAATTAGAGAACATGCCATTTGCTGTATTCACTGGAATTAATCATAGAAAAAAATACTGTGGAACACTAAGTATGCTGCCAATGGTCTAATAGGTAGGAAATCAAAACGTTTGTTGACAGCACCACCAAAGTAGAAGATTCAAAGGCATAGATGTTACCTAATATGACACATAGAGGTAACTGTGTCCTAAAATGTAATATTGTTGGGGAGGGCGGGGATAACAAATTTTGAGTGTAACAGATTTTATGTAACACAAATTAACCGTTAACAATTTTAATGTGTACAATTCGGTGGCATTTAATATAGTCACAGTGTTGTGTAACCATCACCTCTGTCTTATTTCAAGACATTTACATCACTCCAAAAGGAAACCTTGTACACATTAAGGAATCACTCCCATGTCCCCTTTACCCATTCCCTGTCAAGGGCTAGTCTCATTTACTGATCTTGGATGTTTCATATAAATGTAACCATACAACATTTTGTATCTGGTTTCTTTCACTTAGAATAATGTACCAAGTTACATCCGTGTTTTACATGTATCCATATAATGATTTTTTTTTATTATACTTTAAGTTCTGGGGTACATGTGCACAACATGCAGGTTTGTTACGTATGTATACTTGTGCCATGTTGATGTGCTGCACCCATCAACTCGTCAGCACCCATCAACTCGTCATTTACATCAGGTATAACTCCCAATGCAATCCCTCCCCCCTCCCCCCCACCATAATAGGCCCCGGTGTGTGATGTTCCCTTTCCTGAGTCCAAGTGATCTCATTGTTCAATTCCCACCTATGAGTGAGAACATGCGGTATTTGGTTTTCTGTTCTTGCAATAGTTTGCTGAGAATGATGGTTTCCAGCTGCCTCCATGTCCCTACAAAGGACACAAACTCATCCTTTTTTATGGCTGCATAGTATTCCATGGTGTATATGTGCCACATTTTCTTAATCCAGTCTGTCACTGATGGACATCTGGGTTGATTCCAAGTCTTTCCTATGGTGAATAGTGCCGCAATGAACATATGTGTGCATGTGTCTTTATAGCAGCATGATTTATAATCCTTTGGGTATATACCCAGTAATGGGATGGCTGGGTCACATGGTACTTCTAGTTCTAGATCCTTGAGGAATCGCCATACTGTTTTCCATAATGGTTGAACTAGTTTACAGTCCCACCAACAGTGTAAAAGTGTTCCTATTTCTCCACATCCTCTCCAGCACCTGTCGTTTCCTGACTTTGTAATGATTGCCATTCTAACTAGTGTGAGATGGTATCTCATTGTGGTTTTGATTTGCATTTCTCTGATG
>NC_045438.1:101606604-101713215 GCF_002776525.5 Piliocolobus tephrosceles | reverse complement strand
CACTCTCTTCTGGCTTGTAGAGTTTCTGCCGAGAGATCTGCTGTTAGTCTGATGGGCTTCCCTTTGTGGGTAACCCGACCTTTCTCTCTGGCTGCCCTTAAGATTTTTTCCTTCATTTCAACTTTGGTGAATCTGGCAATTATGTGTCTTGGAGTTGCTCTTCTCGAGGAGTATCTTTGTGGCATTCTCTGTATTTCCTGAATTTGAATGTTGGCCTGCCCTACTAGGTTGGGGCAGTTCTCCTGGATGACATCCTGAAGAGTTTTTTCCAACTTGGTTCCATTTTCCCCCTCACTTTCAGGCACCCCAATCAGACGTAGATTTGGTCTTTTGACATAATCCCATACTTCTAGCAGGCTTTGTTCATTTCTTTTTCTTCTTTTTTCTTTTGGTTTCTCTTCTCGCTTCGTTTCATTCATTTGATCCTCAATCGCTGATACTCTTTCTTCCAGTTGATCGAGTCAGTTACTGAAGCTTGTGCATTTGTCATGTATTTCTCATGTCATGGTTTTCATCTCTGTCATTTCGTTTATGATCTTCTCTGCATTAATTATTCTAGCTGTCAATTCTTCCACTCTTTTTTCAAGATTTTTAGTTTCTTTGCGCTGAGTACGTAATTCCTCCTTTAGCTCTGAAAAGTTTGATGGACTGAAGCCTTCTTCTCTCATCTTGTCAAAGTCATTCTCTGACCAGCTTTGATCCGTTGCTGGCGATGACCTGCGCTCCTTTGCAGGGGGAGATGCGCTCTTATTTTTTGAATTTCCAGCTCTTCTGCCCTGCTATTTCCCCATCTTTGTGGTTTTATCTGCCTCTGGTCTTTGATGATGGTGACGTACTGATGGGGTTTTGGTATAGGTGTCCTTCCTGTTTCATAGTTTTCCTTCTAACAGTCAGGACTCTCAGCTGCAGGTCTGTTGGAGATTGCTTGAGGTCCACTGCAGACCCTGTTTGCCTGGGTATCAGCAGCAGAGGTTGCAGAAGATAGAATATTGCTGAACAGCGAGTGTACCTGTCTGATTCTTACTTTGAAAGCTTCCTCTCAGGGGTGTACTCCACCCTGCCCCTAGTGGGGGATGTCTCCCAGTTAGGCTACTCAGGGGTCAGGGACCCACTTGAGCAGGCAGTCTGTCCCTTCTCAGATCTCAACCTCTGTGTGCGGAGATCCATTGCTCTCTTCAAAGCTGTCAGAGTCGTTTGTGTCTGCAGAAGTTTCTGCTGCTTTTTTTGTTGTTGTTGTTTAGCTGTGCCCTGTCCCCAGAGGTGGAGTCTACAGAGACAGGCAGGTTTCCTTGAGCTGCTGTGAGCTCCACCCAGTTCGAGCTTCCCAGCGGCTTTGTTTACCTACCTAAGCCTCAGCAATGGCAGGCGCCCCTCCCCCAGCCTCGCTGCTTCCTTATGGTTAGATCGCAGACTGCTGTGCTAGCAATGAGGGAGGCTCCGTGACTGTGGGACCTTCCCGGCCAGGTGTGGGATATAATCTCCTGGTGTGCCCGTTTGCTTAAAGCACAGTATTGGGGTGGGAGTTACCCGATTTTCCAGGTATTGTGTGTCTCAGTTCGCCTGGCTAGGAAAAGGGATTCCCTTCCCCCTTGCGCTTCCCAGGTGAGGTGATGCCTCGCCCTGCTTCAGCTCTTGCTGGTCGGGCTGCAACAGCTGACCAGCACCGATTGTCTGGCACTCCCTAGTGAGATCACCCCAGTATCTCAGTTGAAAATGCAGAAATTGCCGGTCTTCTGTGTCGCTCGCACTGGGAGTTGGAGACTGGAGCTGTTCCTATTCGGCCATCTGATGTTATATCATTTTGATACTCTTGCTTTTCAGCAGTTTATCCTCTATGCTCTTCAGACTGAATACTTTCTGTTATTCTATCTTCAAATTCATTAACTCTTTTCTGTAGCGACTAATCTGCTCTTAATCTCATCTAGTAAAATTTCATTTCAGATATTATGTATTTAACTTCTTAAATTTCCGTTTGGTTGTCTTTATGTATAATAGTTCCATTTTTATGCTGAGAAGCCCTGTCTGTTTACTGGTATGACCAGCTTCTTTCAGTCACTGGGCAATTTATAATCATTGTTTAAAAGTGCTTGCTTAGAATTCTAGTTTCTGATCCAGCATGTAAGAGCTTTGGAAGTTGTTACTCCCGTCCTAACCAGAAAAAAGCTGAACAAACTGAAAAATCAACAACTCTTCTTAGATGTATCGGAGAATTAAAGTCACAGGCAAACTCCTGTCCCCAAAATTGGTGAGTCAGATAGCCAGTTACAGAGAATCCCATCTTAATGGAACAAAAACCCATGAACAGAAATCACCAGTCCTGCAATAGGAAAACTTATAATTCATGAATTCCTGGAGACTCAGTATGGACAGATGAGTTAAAAATTCCTGGCAGGGGTGAAGAGGGTTCTTAGGGGATCCATACTTTCCTGATTTTCACTTCCAAGGGCCCTCCCAGGTTCTTTCAATGAAAATTGCAGAAAAGCCCCCCATACTTCCAGATGGTGGGGAGGTAATGTAGCCATTTTGAAATACATCCAGAACATTCTGTCCTTAACAAAATATGCTTCAGTAGAAACTATCTTACCAGAGCCTCACTGACCTGGGGGGAAGAGAAGTATCCAACTCTAGCCTTCTATATGGGGGAAATAAAATATCCGTTATCATATGTTATTAGAGAATTACAAATTAAAACAAGATAACCACTGTATACCTATAAGAATGGCTATAATCCAAAACACTGACAACAGCAAATGTTGGCAAGATGTGGAGCAACAGGAATTCCCATTCATTCCTGGTAGGAACACAAAATAGGATGGCCACTTTGGAAGACACTTTGGTAGTTTCTTACAAAACTGAACATATTCTTATCATATAATCCAGCTATCACACCCCTTGGTGTTTACCCAAATGAATTCAAAATTTATGTCCACACAAAAACCTCCACATACAGCAGCTTTATTCATAATCGTCAAAACTTGGAAGCAACCAAGATGTCCTTCAATAGGTAACTGGATAAACAAACTGTTGTCCATTCATACAATGGAATGTTATTTAACAATAAAAAGAAATGATCAGTGAAGTCATGAAAAGACATAGAGGAACCTTGAAAGCATAATGCAGGCTGAAAGAAGCCAGCCTGAAAAATCTACATATACTGTATGATTTCAACTATACAACATTCTAGAAAAAGAAAAACTATGGTGACAGCAAAAAGATCTGGGTTGTCAGGGGCTCTGGGGGACAGAGGGAGGGACAGGTAGGTAGAGCACAGGGGATTTGGGGGGCAGTAAAAATATTCTGTATGATACTAATGGTATATACATGTCATTATATATTTTTCAAACCCCATGTACCACACCAAGAGTGAACCTTAATGTAAATAATGGACTTTAATAATGATATATTAATATTGGTTCATCCATTGAAACAAATGTACTATAGTAACACAAGATGTAAATAACAGGGAAAGCTGGATGGGTGGTGGGGGGAGGAAGGGCAGTATGGAAACTCTTCGTACTTTCTGATCAGTTTTTCTGTAAACCTAAAACTGCTGTTAAAAAAATAAAGTAACTTTTTGAAAAATTGCCTACTTATTCAGACATTTCAATTATCTTGGTGTCTCTTTCTATTGGCTGATTTTATCTCTTGATTGCACATTATATTTTCCTGATGCTTTGCCTGTCTAGTGCTTGTTCCTCAGTGCTTGAAAAACTTGCTTCATGTATTTTAACCAATTTTACAGTTGTTTTCAGAAGGAAGAGGGTAAGTTCTACTCTCGTGGTCTCAGTTGACATTAAAATAGAAGCTTTCAGCCCCGGCTGTACATTTGAATTACTTGGGGAACTTTAAAAAAAGATCAGTGCTGAATGAAATCCAGACCTAGGGAACTTTTTAAAAAGTTCTCCAAGTGATTAACGGGGTTAGGGTATTCCCTGAAGAACTGTGCTAGAAAGAGTGGGAACTGAAATTTGGCTTATCCTCCTTGGAGTCCAGTTGCATCTGCCTGTAGAAGGAGCATGTTTTTGAAATTTATACTTTAAAGCTGCCATATGGATTAGCAGGATCCTAGATTCTAATATGTACCCATTACCCTCCAGTAAGGAAACCAGAGTGTCAGTGAATTCTTATTAGCTTTTATTGAGATTTTAATATCATAAAATAGTATTCTCAACAGCATTGGTGGAACTTATATTCTAGTAGAGGGAAAAAGTGAGGAATAGCTTGTATAGCCATTCTTTTACGCTTAAAGAACCTCTTTACAATGATGCATTATTTACTCATAACATTATGAAGTTTGCATTTTTAAGAAGAGATATTTATTGCTTAAACTACTTGATCTGATATTCTTTGAGTATAACTATGTAAATGTGTATTTTCTAAATAAAGTGAAAGTACTTTCTGGGAACATATTGCTTATTTATGGTATATAATTTGATACTTTTATATTTTGCAAGGTTTAGGCAGACTTCCAGTTTGACTATAAGCATAAACAAAATATTTTATCACTTTTATGTGTGTATATACAAATCATGTCTAGCACTTTCAGTAAATAAATCTAAGTGGGGGGTGGTGTCTCACGCCAATAATGCTAACATTTTGGGGGCTGAGGTGGGTGGATTACTTGAGCCCAGGAGTTCAAGACCAGCCTAGGCAAGATGGGGAAACCCCATCTCTATGAAAAGTACAAGTATTAGCCGGGCATGGTGGCATGCACATCATTTTCTTTTTTTTTTTTTTTTTTTTTTTTGAGATGGAGTTTCACTCTTGTCACCCAGGCTGGAGTACAATGACGCGATCTTGGCTCACTCTAACCTCTGCCCCCTCACTGGTTCAAGCGATTCTCCTGCCTCAGCCTCTCAAGTAGCTGGGATTACAGGCACCCGCCACCATGCCCAGCTAATTTTTGTATTTTTAGTAGAGACAGGGTTTCACCATGTTGATCAGGCTAGTCTGTAACTCCTCCCCACAGGTGATCCACCTGCCTTGGACTCCCAAAGTGGTAGGATTACAGGCATGAGCCCCTGTGCCCAGCCAGTAGTGTGATTTTTAATGGGTAATGTTTTTTCTTTAAATATTTTAACCATAATCTTTGATGTTAGTATTGGAATTGTTTTGAAGCACCACAGTAGTGTCCATATATGACAGTGAGCTTAATACATGTTGTGTTTGTTCTGACTGTTTCACCAACTAGCATTCCCTTCATCTCTCTTCCTCTACTTGGGTCTCCATAGCAATATTTAAATTAGGCTGGTTAATATGCAAGGATCTCTAAGTGTTCAAGTGAGAGGAAAAGTTGCAAGTTTCTCAGTTTAAATCAAAAGCTCGAGATGATTAAGCTTAGGGAGGAAGGCATGTTGAAAGCCAAGATAGACTGCAAGCTAGGTCTCTTGCATTAAACAGTTAGCCAACTTGTGAATGCAAAGGAAAAGTTATTGAAGGAAATTGAAATGTGTCTCGGCCGGGTGCTGTGGCTCAAACCTGTAATCCCAGCACTTTGGGAGGCCGAGACAGGCAGATCACGAGGTCAGGAGATCGAGACTATCCTGGCTAACATGGTGAAACCCCGTCTCTACTAAAAAAAATACAAAAAACTAGCCGGGCGAGGTGGCGGGCGCCTGTAGTCCCAGCTACTCGGAGGCTGAGGCAGGAGAATGGTGTAAACCCGGGAGGCGGAGCTTGCAGTGAGCTGAGATCCGGCCACTGCACTCCAGCCTGGGCGACAGAGCGAGACTCCGTCTCAAAAAAAAAAAAAAAAGAAGAAATATGTCTCTAATTGAATGATAAGAAAGTGAAACAGCCTTAGTAGTGATGTGGAAAAGGGTTGAGTGGTCTGGATAGAAGATCAACTCAGCCACAACAATGCCTTAAGCCAAAGCCTAATCCAGAGCAGGGTCCTAACTCTTTTCAATTCTATGAAGGCTGAGAGGTAAGGAAGCTACAGAAGACAAATATGAAACTAGTAGAGATTGGTTGTTGAGGTTTAAGGCAAGAAGTCTCCATAACATAAAAGTATGAGGTAAGGCAGCAAGTTCTGATGGAGAAGCTACAGCACGTTTTCCAGAAGATGGAGGTGGCTGCACTAAACAAAAGATTTTCAATGGAGATAAAACAGCCTAGTAGAAGAAAATGCCATCTAGGGCTTTCATAGCTAGAAAAGTGAAGTCAGTGCATGACTTTAAAGGGCAGGCTGGCTCTCTTGTTAGGAGCTAATGTAACTGTTTCCTTGAGATTGAAGCCAGTAGTCATTTACCATTCCTAAATTCTAGAGCCCTTGAGAATTATGCTGTTCTACTCTGCTGTATTAACAACAAGGCCTGGATTACAGCACATCTGTTTACAGCATGATTTACTAAATATTTTAAGCCCACTGTTGAGACCTACAGTTCAGGAATAAAAAGATTCCTTTCAAAATATTATTACTCATTAATATTGCACCTACTCAGCCAAGATCTCTCATGGAGATATACAAGGAGATTAATGATGTTTCCATGCAGACTAACACAACGATCTATTCTTCAGCCCATGTGATCCATGAGTCATTTTGACTTTCAAGCCTTATTACTTAAATACATTTTGTAAGGCAATGGCTGCCCTAGATGGTGATTCCTCTGGTGGATCTGGGCAAAAGGAAAACTTCTGGAAAAAAATCACCATTGTAGATGCCATTAAGAACATTCATGATTCAAGGAAGGAGGTCAAAATATTAACAGGAACAGAAGTTTGGAAGAGGTTGATTCTAACCCTCATAGGTAACTGTGAGGGGGTCAAGACGAGTGGAGAAAAATAACTGCAGATGTGGTGGAAATAGCAAGAGAACTAGAATTAGAAGTGGAGCCTGAAGATGTGACTGAATGGCTGCAATCTCATAATCAAACTTGAATAGATGAAGAGTTGCTTCTTATGGGTGAACAGAGAAAGTGGTTTCTTGAAATAGAATCTACTGGTGAAGATGCTGTGAACATTGTTGAAATGACAACAAAAGATTTGGAATATTACACAAACTTAGTTGAAAAAGCAGTGGCAGGGTTCAAGAGGATTGACTCAATTTTGAAGTTCTACTCTGGGTAAAATGCTGTTAAACTGCATCACATGCTAGAGAGAAATCTTTTGTGAAAGGGAGAGTCAATTGATGCAGCAAACTTCATTGTTGTAATTTAAGAAATTGCCATAGCAACCACAACCACGCTGATGAGCAGCTATCAATATCAAGGCAAGACCTCCCAGCAGCAAAACCAGCCGAAGGCTTAGATGATCATTAGCATTTTTAACAATAAAATATTTTTAAAGTATACACATTGGCTTTTTTAAAAAAGGTATAATGCTGTTGCACACTTAATAGATGACAGTAGAGTGTAAACATAACTTTTATACACACTGGGAAACTGAAAAAATTCGTGTGACTTGCTGTATTGCAATATTCACCTTATTGTGGTGGTCTGGACCCTAACCCATAATATCTCTAAGGTATGCCTATACTAAACATACTTTAGCCCTTTGATAATGATTTAGTTGTCGTGAATTTTATTTAATGTGCTCAACTTTAATACACTGGTATTCCATGTTATTAAAAATGCTAGGATATTGGAATATCCATTAAAAAATCTCAAGTATTAATTTTTTATTTATTTTGTGTGATCTTTTAGAGGGGAATTCTAGGCTTTTTTTTAAGGACGGATATTTTTTCATCACATTCTCATCATTTCTTGTAACTACTTGTGTACTTACCTCTAATTCTTCATTTTTCTTTGTCTAATTTGCTCTTTTAATGTGGTGTGGATTGGGAAAGCAAATAACTGAAACCAAGTGCAGTTGTATCAACTAGTAAGTATAAATCAGCTTTGTAATGAAACAATTGTATATACCATATATACAATTGCTGTGGGTTCATGCAAGGAGGTAAAAAACATTTGCTCAGTAAACATTTGCAAGGTGCTTATTTTTTTCAAGGTAGCATAGGTATTAGATTATCAGATATAAACCCTGCACTTAAAATTAGAAACTAATCTGAATGTACACGTATAGAATTGTAATATAAATACTGTTAGCAATTTGAACAGCATTATTATAGTGAACACAGATACAGGAGTATGTAACTCTGTGAAACATTAACAAATACTTATTTTGAATGCTTGGCTGTTTTCTTCCTCCTAGCTTTTGAATAATTGATGTTGCCAAATGAGTTTCTTTTTTAATTGGGCACACAAAATTCATTTTTTATAAACATAAAAAATGCATGCCAAAATATATGCATATACAAAGCAGTAATATATATATTCCCCATATTTGAGGTTTAAATTTGTAAATTTAAAATTTTTTTTCTGTGTCAAACTTTTGCCTGAAAATAAACTGTATTGCCATCAGGTGGCAGTCATACCTTAGTTATGGCCACACACTACAGTTAATACCCTTACTTGTAATAGCTACAGCATGATAATTATGCTGAGGGTGAATTTAGAAAACTTCATTTGGGTGCCTACAGGAAAGGAAAGATTTCTAATAACAAGGAGTCTTAATTTAGAAAGGAAAAGATAAGTGGTTTGGAGTACAAGATTTGGAGTTTCTCAAATCTTCGTTTGAATCACAGGTTTATTGCCTACTAGCTATGTTATATTGGCCAAATAATTAACCTATTTGTGTCTTTGTTTCCTCACCTATTAAATGAAGATAATATCATCCTAGCATTTTTATCTGTTTTTTCTTCATCATTCAATTTGACATTGAGTTTTTATGTAGTTTTAAGTCAAAGAATGAGAATAAAGTTTTCAGTATAGAGACTATGAGGTAGAGTACTGTCAAGAAATGATCATTATTGTGGGACTTAAAGAAGGTAGAGAGAGAAGGAAAAGCAGCTAGCGCCAGTTTCTTAGGTCCAGCTGCAACTGCAGGAATCCAGATAACTGAAAGATGTGTTTTTTTCATGCTTTATAGCCCCAAAGGAAATCATCTTAATAGCAAGACAGGCTGTTATTTTTTCTCATCTTTCCTTTAATGTTGGAGAGGAAAAAAAGAAGCATTTGGACCACATATGAAAGTAAAGATACAGAACGCATCCTTCTCATTGATATCTTCTTTCCCCACTTCCCTCATTGACTTGTTTGTCTGAAGACCCAGGTTTATCTGCTTAGGGAAACAAGTTTAGTAAGTCAGAAATTCATCTGGCCAGATATTGATGATAAGTAAAATAGGTCTCTAATTTGTTGCACATTTAAAACCAAAGAATCCTAGATCTTACTTTGTTTAGAAAATAATTGTAGATGTAATATAATTTCTCCTCTCTGTACTGTCCAAATAAGACATCTTTTCCAGCTCCTAACTGTTGCCTAGTTTTGCTCCAGTAGCTGACAAAGCTTTTCCTTTCATAATTGAAAATGAAAGGGTTAAAATACAAATACAATGGAAGAAATGTTCAGCTAGATTCAACATGTATTTACCAAGTACTTGATTCTGTAATATGCCAAGCTGCATGTTTTGGGGGGATGCAAAGGTCATCAAAACATAGAGAGTGCAGTGGCGCCATCTCGGCTCACTGCAACCCCTGCATCCTGGGTTCAAGTGATTCTCCTGCCTCAGCCTCCCGAGTAGCTGGGATTACAGGCTCCTGCCACCATGCCCCACTAAGTTTTGTGCCTTTAGTAGAGATGGGGTTTCACCGTATTGGCCAGGCTGGTCTCGAACTCTTGACCTCAGGTAATCCATCCACCTCAGCCTCCCAAACTGCTGGGATTACAAGTGTGAGCCACCACGCCTGGCCCACAGCTTCTATTCTAAAGAACATTATGCTTCAGGAGGGGACACAATTCACATATATAATTATTTTTAAGAAACAAGGTGGTAAAGGCTATGGTGGTAATCATAATAGCTTGTATTTATATACGCTTTCCAGATTTATTTTATTTCATGCAGTACAAAAATACATTGCTTTGGCAACACTGAAGAGGGAGAAGGGAAGTTTAATTCTGACAGGTGATTATGGAGGGCCTAATGGAGGCTGTTTCTCTCCTTCCCATAAGATGCCGGATTGACTTTTTAAATATCTCACGTTGTTAATACTCTCTTTTGGAATTTTTTAGGTACGCAGATTTTCTGAGGCATTCTTTTGTTTTGAGCATCCAAGAGAAGCTGCCATTGCATACCAGGAACTTCAGTGAGTAGTATAAATCCAAAATTAAAATGATTTTATTTCCTTTTACATAAGATACCTGTCTCAGAATTTATCAGTGACAGAATATACAGTATTAATATAAGAAATTAGGAGAATTTGAATTTCAGAAATCCCATCTTTATTCAAAGTAGGTTTCTTCTTATGAGTTACTTCACCAAAGTCCCATACTTTACATATAAAGAAGCATAATGCACTGTATTCCTCCTTCCCTTTTTATCAAATCTACCATAATCTTGGTAGTCTCTTACAGCTTTGGCTCTAGCCTTCCATTTGGCCATATTCTGTCTGTATTTTCACAGGTCAGAATTTCTTGTGTTCATCCTTTTTTATTATAGATTTTCATAGATATTGTTTTCTGTAATTGTAAATGATTTACAATTAAAATATCTAGAACAAATGCCTTCTGTCTCTCCTACTGAGTAGATTCAGTCCTAGTTTCCTTTAAAGAATATTTAAAGGAATATTTAGAATATTTAATTAATATTAAAGAATATTTAGAGGACATTATGCTGAGCGAAAAAAGCTAGACGTTAGAAATTGAATACTGTATGATACTACTTATATGAAGTTATAGAATAGGCAGAACTAAGATGAAAAAAAGGACAGTGGTTTTCTTGGCATTGACTTGGGCTGGATTGGGAAGACATGAGAGAACCATCTGAGTAGATGGAGATGTTCTGTATCATATATCCATTTGTCAAAATCATACAGCTAAGATTTATATTTTAATGCATATAAATTATACCACCAAAAAATCCTATAAATAATAATAGAGTATCAAGGTAGTTAGTGAGTGCTGATAGAAAGGACACATGTTAATTGTTGAAGTTCAGAGGTATGTATGTGGCGTATTTTATACTATTCTTTGATTTGTTTGAAATTTTCCGTAAGACAAGGTTATCTGTTTTAACTGTTTTGCATTAGAAAATTATACATCTTGTTTTAAATAGCTGTTAATTTTGTCAATATATGTTAAGTAGAAACAGTAAAAATGAAACACGTCTTTTTCCCAGCACTAGCATCAAATAATTACTAGGCAGTTAAGCTTTTGGTATTTCTGTTATATGTGATTTGCAGCAGATTAAGAAGTTGAGACATTAAGCATGGAAATTCACTTTGAAATAACATAAGAAAGTATAGAAGAATATAATGGAAATTACATAAATAATTAGCAGTCTGTAATTTAATAAGTCAGTAATTTATTGCCAACAAACCATCATTTTCATTTTACCAGTTTTTATCGCTGACCAAGCAGCTCTTTCATAAGAAGATTATGTCTTACAGATGGGGGATAGGAATGGAAGAGGGAAGGGGAAAGGGTAGAGTCTATAAAGGGGAGTTGGGTATAATTTCTTAAAATTACCATCTGACTTAAGAAATATTTTTCAGTGCTCAGAGTCATCTACAGATGTGCACCGCTATCAAAAATACTTCCTTCTGCAGTTCTCTTCCACCCTTACCTATTGAATGTAGTGAATTAGATGGAGATCTCAATTCATTACCTATAATCTTTGAAGATAGGTATTTAGATTCAGTTACTGAAGGTAAGTGTAATCTAACTAAAATATACAAGCTATGTGTATAGTTTTCAGTATATTCTTCCTAATATACATAAAACCATTCCCTAATGTGGAATAGTTTTTTTCCCTCTCTGGTTTTATTTATGTTTGAGGATATTAGAAAGTTATAGTTAGAAAAAGAATCATATGAGTTCTCACACTTTGTTTTAAACCTGAATCTTTTTTTCTTTGGATAAAAGACTTAGATGCACCCTGGATGGGAATTCAGAATCTTCAGAGATCAGAGTCCAGTAAAATGGATAAATATGAGACTGAAGAAAGCTCTGTAGCAGGACTTTCTAGCCCAGAGTTGAAAGTCAGACCTGCTGGTGCCTCCAGTATTTGGTATACAGAAGGTGAAAAGCAGCTAACAAAATCTCTAAAAGGAAAGAATGAAGAATCAAATAAATCGAAGGTTAAGGTTACTAAGCTTATGAAAACAATGAAATCTGAAAACACAAAAAAATTAATAAAACAGAACTCTAAGGATTCTGTGGTTTTGGTAGGCTACAAATGTTTGAAAAGTACAGCATCAAATGATCTCACTAAATGCTTTGAAGGCAATCCTTCACATAGTCAGAAGGAAGGTCTGGATCCCACAATATGTGGATATAATTTTGACCCAAAGACCTACATGAGACAGACAAGTCAAAAGGAAGCTAGCTGTTTGCCAACTAATACAGAGAGAACTGAACAAAAGTCTCCAGATATTGAAAATATGCAACCAGACCAGTTTGATCCTTTGAACTCTGGCAACCTAAATCTTTGTGCAAATTTGTCCATTTCAGGTAAACTTGATATCTCCCAGGACGATAGTGAAATTATACAAATGGAACACAATCTGGCATCCAGAAGGTCATCAGACGTTTGCCATGATCATCAAACATCCCCATCTTTGGGAGTTAGAACAATTGAAATAAAGCCCAGTAATAAAGATCCTTTCAGTGGAGAGAAAATAACTGTCAAAGTAGGACCTTGGACAGAGCTTCGACAAGAAGAAATACTTGTGGATAATTTATTACCCAACTTTGAGTCCTTAGAATCTAATGGTAAATCTAAATCTATAGAAATAACATTTGAAAAGGAAGCTTTGCAAGAAGCAAAGTGTCTTTCTATTGGAGAATCATTAACTAAATTAAGAAGTAATCTACCTGCCCCTTCTACAAAAGAATATCATGTTGTAGTAAGTGGAGATACAATTAAGTTACCAGATATTAATGCCACATATGCCTCATCTAGATTTTCAGATTCGGGTGTTGAAAGTGAACCAAGTTCTTTTGCGACACATCCAAACACTGATTTAGTCTTTGAAACTGTGCAAGGGCAAGGTCCTTATAATAGTGAAAGATTATTTCCTCAGCTTTTGATGAAACCTGATTATAATGTAAAATTTTCATTAGGAAATCATTGTACTGAGAGTACAAGTGCTATAAGTGAAATACAGTCATCTTTGACATCCATAAACTCTCTACCTTCTGATGATGAACTGTCACCTGATGAAAATTCTAAGAAATCTGTTGTACCTGAATGCCATCTAAATGATAGCAAAACTGTATTAAATCCAGGAACGACTGATTTGCCAAAATGTGATGATACTAAAAAGTCAAGTATCATTTTGCAACAACAGAGTGTTGTGTTTTCAGGGAACTTGGACAATGAAACTGTAGCAATACATTCCTTAAATTCAAGCATTAAAGACCCTTTACAATTTGTTTTTTCAGATGAAGATACTTCCAGTGATGTGAAAAGTAGTTGCAGCTCCAAACCTAACTTGGATACTATGTGTAAAGGCTTCCAGAGTCCTGATAAATCTAATAACTCTACAGGGACAGCAATTACATTAAATTCAAAACTGATTTGTTTAGGCACTCCTTGTGTCATTTCAGGTTCCATTTCTACTAATACAGATGTTAGTGAAGATAGAACTGTGAAAAAAAATAGTGATGTATTAAATTTCAAACAAATGTATTCAGAAATCCCTACAGTTGAAAGTGAAACTCATCTGGGTACAAGTGATCCTTTTTCAGCCAGTACTGATATAGTAAAGCAAGGTCTTGTGGAAAATTATTTTGGTTCTCAAAGCAGTACGGATATTTCTGACACATGTGCTGTCAGCTACAGCAGTGCATTTAGCCCTCAGAAGGAAACTTCTGAAAAAGAAATTAGTAATCTTCAGCAGGAACAGGGTAAAGAGGATGAGGAGGAAGAGCAGGATCAACAAATGGTTCAAAATGGGTACTATGAAGAAACAGATTATTCAGCTTTGGATGGAAGAATAAATGCTCACTATACAAGCAGAGATGAACTAACAGAAGAAAGACTTATAAAATCTGAAAAAATGAACAGTGACTATCTGAGAGATGGTATAAATATGCCTACTGTGTGTACTTCTGGTTGTTTGTCCTTCCCATCTGCACCACGAGAGTCTCCTTGTAATGTTAAATATTCTTCCAAAAGTAAATTTGATGCCATTACAAAGCAGCCAAGCAGTACTTCTTACAACTTCACTTCTTCAATTTCCTGGTATGAAAGTTCACCAAAACCTCAAATACAAGCGTAAGTAATGAAACACAATAGTATCTGCTGCTAAATATATATATATGGTGTGTGTGTGTGTGTGTATATATATGTGTGTGTGTGTATATATATATGTATAATCACAGATAGTGCTAAAGCATTGAGTGTCTATTTTGTTGTCTGGTTTCTGTAATACAAAAAGTGCCTATTTGGTGACTCTCCAAAAAGGAGAAATGAACATAATATACCCTTGGCCGGAAAGACCTATAGTTCCTGAATGATTGTGCTGTTCTGTTGTTCTATAGGCTAGACATCCCTGATACAGATTTTCCAGTGGTAGTTTTGTGTTAGAAGTATGGAATAATTGAGGTTAAAACCCTTTTTTCATCAGTCCCTCATTTCTTCTCCATTAACTTCCAGACAAAAGCCAAGTTTTATGAGTTTACCTAGGAAATAAGGACAATATTAATTAAATGAGTAACAGGGTAATGGAAACTTCTTAAACTTACCAGATGCTGATTGCCTTCAGCTAATTCAGTGGTTTCCAAAATTGAGATTTCATGTACCAGTAAAATATCCAGAAAAATCTGGGGATGATACAAGTTTACCAGTGTGTACTGGTTCTTAAAATATTCTACTGCCTCAGCCAGATTGAGTCATAATATTTGGGGTAAGAGGTCTGAGCATGTATATATAGAAAGGGATTTTTGAAGTTCTCAGATTATTCTGATTTATACACAAAAATTAAGATACATAGAGTCTAAAGCTAGTGAAACCACTGAGGTTAACAATGACCAATTAAAAAATTGTAATATGCAGGGAGAATAAAGTTTGTATCACCATCTGGTTACTTGAGACTGTCTGAGTCATCAGAAAGCAATGATCTCTCATATAGACTCTATATGTTTTCACCCAGCTTATTCTACTCAGTTTAATGTTTATCAGGTTCCTCTTCCAGCTTCACTTTATCAGTCCAAATGATGTATGTTCAATAGTTAATAATTTTTGATGTTTGCAATCCCCAAATTGATTAGATTGTCCATCATTGCAAACGAGTATATACCACTAATTGTATGTAGTCATATTCCCCTCTTCATTCTGCTCCTTCTTATTGGTATTTTTAGAGAAAAATACAAATAACCTAATCTGCTAAATACTGTAACTGTCATTCTCACTGTTATATTTTGTAAACTACTCCTTCCCTTCCACTTATGCAAGATTAAAAAGGAGCAAAAGGGATAAGATTTGATTACAGGATAAACATCAGATTATCACCTCTCCAGTCCCTCTCCCAGCTTTTCTGTGCATACAGTATTAAATTTTGCAGAAAGCGTAACTCCACTCGGAATGTTTTCTTAGTTGATTTCAAGTTTAAAAGAATATTTTCAAGTGATTTCAGGTTGAAAGTGTTCAGTGTATTTGATAGAATATATACTACAAATAGTAAAGACAATTACTCTCTGGTTTCTAAATCACTTAGGTAATGCCACATATTTTTGGTTTTAAAACCAAATATTGTTGGGTTTCCACTTCTACAATTCTCTAAATTCAGAAGACTCTTTTTGGTTCTAACAACTGAATATGATCCTTGGTAAAGGGTATCTTTTGTATTTTACTTCAGCTTCCTTCAGGCAAAAGAAGAACTGAAGCAACTAAAACTTCCTGGGTTCATGTACAGTGAAGTTCCTCTGCTGGCATCCTCAGTACCTTATTTTAGCATAGAAGAAGAGGATGGTTCTGAAGATGGAGTGCATCTCATTGTCTGTGTGCATGGTTTAGATGGTATGTGACATCTATTGATGTAACCCTAAGCAACTCAATATATTTTTTTCCTAGTCTCATTTAGTTTCATCTAATCTTTGAACCAAAAAAAGATTTTTAATTGCTTAAATTAATTGAATCTTAAATGCATTCTGAAACAGAAATATGCTTAATTTTACTTATCTTTTTTTTTTTTGAGGCGGAGTCTCGCTCTGTCGCCCGGACTGGAGTGCAGTGGCCGGATCTCAGCTCACTGCAAGCTCCCTCTCCCGGGTTCACGCCATTCTCCTGCCTCAGCCTCCCGAGTAGCTGGGACTATAGGCGCCCGCCACCTCGCCCGGCTATTTTTTGTATTTTTAGTAGAGACGGGGTTTCACCGTGTTAGCCAGGATGGTCTCGATCTCCTGACCTCGTGATCCACCCGTCTCGGCCTCCCAAAGTGCTGGGATTACAGGCTTGAGCCACCGCGCCCGGCCAATTTTACTTATCTTAAGTGTAGTATTAGACTCCTTCGTAAGTAAACTTTCCGTGGAACTGACACTTACGTGCCAACATTTTGTTTAATTTTGGATTTTTTTTTTCATTATACTTTAAGTTCTGGGATATACATGCAGAACATGCAGGTTTGTTACATACGTATACACATACCATGGTGGTTTGCTGTCATCTACATTAGGTACTTCTCCTAATGCTATCCCTCCCCTAGTCCCCCACCCACCGACAGGCCCAGGTGTGTGATGTTCCCCTCCCTGTGTCTATTTGTTCTCATTGTTCAACTCCTACTAAGAAGTGAGAACATGTGGTGTTTGGTTTTCTGTTTCTGTGTTAGTTTGCTGAGAATGATGGTTTCCAACTTCATCCATGTCCCTGCAAAGGACATGAACTCAGTGGATTTTTTTTTATCTTCTCTCTTATTGTTGGTTTTGCCAGCTGTCACCTCATGGCAGTTATTTTGTCTCCCTTTGATAGTCTTTCTGGTTCCCTTTTACTTGGCTGCTTTAAACTTTATGTGCTAGAAAAATCAGTATTTCTAGAAGTTAAAATTTCATTAATTAAGATATAAATTAAATTCGAAATACAGGTACCTGGCTTTAGTGCTGGGGTTTAATGACAGCCGTTTGGTTACTCAACAGTTTTTTTCTAGATGTAGGAACTGTTAGAAGATGCCAAATTTCTCTAGACCAATGCACTATTACTGTATTACAATGAGATTCTATAGCAACAAACTGGATTTTTACAAATTATGAAAATATTAAACAAATGTCCCAGGTACTAAATTAGCATAAAACTGTAGATTTTTCTTTAAAAAAAAAAAAAAAAAAAGACTCTCAAGAAATAAAGCATTCTCAATGCTAACTTTTCTTCCCTTTCCCCAAATAATAAAGTTTTCAGAGAATTATCCTCCAAGAAAGACTTCTAGACCCAGTAGAATCTCTGGCAAATTCTTTTTAAAACATTTTAAGAAGCAATTTATCCCTATGTTACATAAATTGTTCTAGAGCAATAGAGAAAAAGGTAGAAAGCAGCCCATTTTATTCCTTAAAGTTAACCTAACCTTGTTACCAAATCCGATAAAGATATCACACCAACACCTGCCCTCAAAAAACAGTATACCAATATAACATAAATATGCTTAATGAACTCAAATATATTTAACAAAACTCTAGCACTTGGAATTAATATACTAGAGTTAGTTACTGTAACAAATAAGGTTTATTTCCCAGAATGGAAAGATAAGTAAGTATAAAGAATTTTAGTAATAAAATACCCTACATCAGCAAATCAAGTAAGAAACTTTATACAATTTAATAACCATTCCCAATTATTAAAAGTAAGCACAAAACTTTGATCTCAGTCGGATTAGTCTGTTTCCTTAATGTGATTAAGCATATATATTTCAAGCCTATGGAAAACTTATAGTTTGTGGTGAATATTAGAGGTACTCCTTTTAAAATGAAGAATAAAACAATTACCTCTGTCAATGCATTAAATCATAAAATTCTAAAAGGTAAATATCAGGTAAAATAAAAATTCAGCAGTTGATAGTGACGTGTTTATACTGCTAGTAAACCAAAGGAATCCACTACATTATTTTTGAAGGTAATTATTTTTGTATTTATATATGAGAGGAATTCAGAAAAAATGTGGAAAAATAAATTTGCCAGGTATGGTGCTGGATGCCTGTAATCCCAGCTACTCGGGAGGCTGAAGCAGGAGAATCACTTGAACTCAGGAGGCAGAGGTTGTAATGAGCCAAGACTGAGCCGCTGCACTCCAGCCTGGGCAACAGAGTGAGACTCCGTTTCAAACAAACAAACAAACAAACAAAAATTGTGGGAAAATGGAGTTAAAAGATAAAAATAGAAATATAAACTTCATTTCTCAATATAAACTCTGTCTACTTCAAGACACCTTTGTAAGCAGTTATGCCAGCCATTCTAGTACATTTCCAAGAACTGAGGGTCCTGGGAATTTAGTCATGTCAGTGCCTTATTTTTTACTTAAAAACCAAAGAAAAATGGATCCCCTTTACAGAGCTTTTAAGATAAGAAAACAAAGTAGTCACAGGAACCAAATCAGGACTGTAAATCAAAACTCTCACAAAATTGCCCTCTTCATGAGAGTAATGAGTAGGAATATTGTCATGATGGAGAAGGACTCTCTGGTGAAGCTTTTCCAGGCATTTTTCTGCTAAAACTGGCTGATTTTCTCAAAACACACTCATGATGAGCAGAAATTATCATTCTTTGGTCCTCTGGAAAGTCAGGAAACAAAATGCTTTATACATTCCAAACCACTGTTGCCTTGACCTTTGCTATATTAACTGGTCCACTTTTGCTTTGACTGGACCACTTCTACCTCTTGATAGCCATTGGTTTGATTGTGCTTTGTCTTCAGGATCGTACTGGTAAAGCTATGTTTCATTTACTGTTACAATTCTTTGAAGAAATGCTTTAGGATCTTGATACCGTTTGTTTAATATTTCCATTGAAAGCTCTTCTCTTGTCTGCAGCTAATTTGAGCACAATGGTTTTGACACCCATTGAGTGGAAAGTTCAACTTTAATTTTTCAGTCAGAATTCTGTAGGCTGAACCAATTGAGATGTCTAAGGTGTCAGCTGTTGTTTGTGCTGTTAATTGTCAGTCCTCTTTAATTAGGGCATGAATAAAATGAAGTTGTTCCTCACAAATTGATGTGGGTGGTCTACTGCTGTATGCTTTATCTTCAACATTGTTTTTTCCCTTTTTGAAACAAGTTATCCATCTGTAAACTGCTGATTTCTTTGGGTCATTTCCCAATAAACTTTTTGTAAAGCCTCAATTATTTCACCATTTTTCCACTGAAGCTTCACCATAAGTTTGATGTTTGTTCTTGCTTCCATTTTAGCAGAATTCATGTTGTTTGATAAGGTTTCTTTTCAAACTGATTTCTTTTCTTTTTTTTCTTTTCTTTTTTTTTTTTTTTTTTTTTTTTTTTTGAGACGGAGTCTCACTCTGTCGGCAGTGGCATGATCTCGGCTCACTGCAAGCTCCACCTCCCAGGTTCACGCCATTCTCCTGCCTCAGGCTCCCAAGTAGCTGGGACTACAGGCGTCTGCCACAACGCCCGGCTAATTTTTTGTATTTTTAGTAGAGACGGGGTTTCACCCTGTTAGCCAGGTGGGTCTCGATCTCCTGACCTTGTGATCCGCCCACCTTAGCCTTCTAAAGTGCTGGGATTACAGGCGTGATTAGCCAGGTGGGTCTCGATCTCCTGACCTTGTGATCCGCCCACCTTGGCCTTCTAAAGTGCTGGGATTACAGGCGTGAGCCACTGCACCCAGCCTCAAACTGATTTCGTGCCTCAAACTAGATTCTATTCAGACACGTTATAACAGATTAGTATGTGTTTATTTTGGTGTGAAACATTTTTGAAACCCATACGTAGATTTTTTTATGATGCGCTTTCCATGAACCTTTTGAAGAACGCTTGTGTTCTGTATCTGTATTGTAAGTATATGTGTGAATGCCTTTTGAGTTAATAATTATTAAAATAAACTTTCTTAGATGTTTAAATGGATTTTTATTTTTCTCAGTCTGTGCCAATATCACCAAAGGAAAGTCAACAGAGTAAATCTAAAATGCATTCAGAGTTTGCTATATGATTACCTAGAATGGTGATGGTAAGGCACCATTTATAGCTACTGTAGCCAGCAGTCACCAAAGTGATGTGCTAACAGTTTGGTAAATACACTGTTAGGTAGAAAAGTGAAAGCCACCAAAACTACCTAAAAAACAAACTGTTGGCCAGGCATAGTGGCTCACACCTATAATCCCAGCACTTTGGGAGGCCAAGGCGGGCAGATCACAAGGTCAGGAGATCAAAACCATCCTAGCTAACACGGTGAAACCCCATCTCTACTAAAAATACAAAAAATTAGCCGGGCGTGGTGGCATGCACCTGTAGTCCCAGCTACTCGGGAGGTTGAGGCGCTTGAACCTGGGAGGCAAAAGGTGCAATGAGTCGAGATCGTGCCACTGCATTCCAGCCTGGGCAACAGAGCAAGATTCTTTGTCACAAAAAAGAAAAAAAGAAAAAAAAACTGTTGAATTGACATTGCCTGGCTAATAGAAATCAACTTTGACATAAAAATTGAGAACTCTATTTCATAGTACATTGTCTATTCACAAATGGCATAGGCCATAAGCTTCTCTCTAAAAACTGTAAAAATATATGATGGTGGACTTTGTACCTTTTACTTTATCTCATCCTTTAAATATCATTTTTCATTTTTTAGGAAACAGTGCAGATCTTCGATTAGTAAAAACTTACATTGAACTTGGACTGCCTGGGGGAAGAATTGATTTTCTTATGTCTGAGAGAAATCAGGTACAATATGACAGTGTTTTCAGTGAAAACAAACATTTTGTACCAGTTTCTACCTAAATTTTGACTTACTACAAAATGCCTGTAATAGTAGAAATAGTTTTTCTGATTTCTATGAAATTTGATGTAAATATATATCCAGAGGAAATATATATGATTTACATTTTGACTTATGATCTCTTCACATATGAAACATTTCTAGAATTTCATATTTCTATAGAAATATTTCATTAATTAAACCATTGTAAACATCTTATGTTTCATACTGGTAGTGAGCTAAACAACTAAATAATGCAAGTATTTTAAGAACACTGAACCTTTTTTTCCCCTAGAAATTTAGTCTCTTTGCTCATTTTAATATAACAAATATTACACTCACTAACTTCTCTAAAAAACGTTGGACTTAACCATATTTTCAGTACCTAAATTAAAAATAATGTTTATATTGTTAGTTTTTCTTGTGATTATACATATTCCCAAATATAATATATGTGCTTTGCTTTCTTTTTAGAATGATACTTTTGCTGATTTTGATAGCATGACTGATCGTCTTTTGGATGAGATAATACAATATATTCAGATATATAGTCTAACAGTCTCCAAAATAAGGTATCTTCTTTAATATTATTCAATTTATTTTTATATTTCTATGAATTATAGAAAAGTTAAACAGAATTTGTGGTAGGGTTGCCCTATTCTGAAATGTAGGAGACTACGACTCAAATTAATTTACAGTGAAAAAAAGTAAAGATTTTAGGGAAAGATTTATATGAAATGTCCAAAAAAGCATTATCTGTAGAGAAGAAAGTAGGTTAGAGCTGGGGAAGATGAGGGATGGTGGGGATAACTAAAGGATACAGGATTTCTTTTTGAGGTGGAAAAAAGGTTATAAAATTGATTATAGTGAGTTATAACTGTGAATATGTAAAGGCTCTGTGACTTACATATATGTATATGAAGCAACAAAAACACTTTCAAAGTTTGTATACTTTTTTTTTTGAGGCAGGATCTTGCTCAGTCACCCAGGCTAGAGAGCAGTGGCGCCATCTAGGCTCACTGTAGTCTCAACCCCCTGGGCTCAGGCGATCCTCCCACCTCAGCCTCCCAAGTAGCTGGGACTATAGACATGCGCCACCATGTCCAGCTAATTTTTGTAGAGATGGGGGTTTCGCTATGGTACCCAGACTGGTCTCGAACTCCTGCGCCCAAGTGATCCTCCCACCTTGGCTTCCCAAAGTGCTGGGATTACAGACGTGTGCCACCTTGCCCAGCCACATTTTATGACTACTGTATACGTTTGTCAGTTTTCCACAAGCAAGACATGATGATTACGCCAATATGAGTTTCATTATTTAATTAGATCTTGTTAATAGATATAGGAGAGAAGAGTCTTTGTTTCAAAAAGGGTAGAATAAACTGACTACATTCATATCCCATCTAGGTTAGAGGAAGAAGCTGGTTCTGCGTACTGTAAGCTTTTGGAGAGTTTGTTTCCAACTTGAAGTATAGGGAATAAGAAGAGAGATAAGCAGTTTTTACCTAAAGTCATTTTTTAAAAAACAGAATTCTGTTAAAATATGAGAGAAGGTTCAGGTTTGTTGGTTGAAGATATTATTTTCTTGTAATTATTCATTTATGGATCTTAAAATCTTGTTTAGCTTTTATTCGTTTATTATTTTATGATGAGAAAAATAATATTTCAACTTATTTATTCCTCCTCAAAAGTATTGTCTTTCAGGTTAGATTGTCAGTTATAATCAATCATTTCCAAAAGTGTAATCTGGTTGATTGTAAACTGTCAGCTACCATCAGAATTCCCACCCCCACTACTTTAGGAAGTTCAGTTTGGGAGGGAAGTTTGTCCTGAGCTTCTCACAAGATACATCTGCAAGCTGGTGTTTAGACAGCTCTCTAGCTGTCTTCTTTCATTGCTAATTGTCCCCAGAGAATCTTATACCATCTATTGTAAAATAACAGTAAGTAAACAGGCTCTTTTGATTTAAACCAGGGGTCCCCAAACCCTGGGCCACAGACTGGTACCTGTCCGTGGCCTCTTAGGAACCAGACCTCACAACAGGAGGTGAATGGCATTGGGGTGGGTGAGCAAGCATTACCCCCTGAGCTCCGCCTCCTGTCAGATCAGTGGTGAGCATTAGATTTGTGAACCCTATTTTAAACTGCACATGCAAGGGATCTAGGCTGTGTGTTCCTTATGAGAATCTAATGCCTGAGGTGGAATAGTTTCATCCCAAAAGCATCCCCACAACTCCGTTTGTGGAAAGATTGTCTCATGAAACTGGTCCCTGGTGCCAAAAATGTTGGGGACCACTGATTTAAACCATTTCATAATAAAAGTGGAGTGCTAGCTACATAAATACTATTCTTTTTGCATAAGCGAAGATTTATAGTAGGAAAATGCACATATTTTAACCTGTGCCTTGAAAATATTGTTAGTCAAAACCTGTCCATCTTTGAAGTATAGACCAGAGAATAAGAGAAACAGATATATACTTTCTCCAAGTTGTCCTTTATAAATACAATTTCATCATTTTGTTTGAAATGATGAGTTAATAAGTAAATAATTTGTGTATGTACCTAAGAAGGCAAATAAGTAATCTAGTCATTATATTATTATCTTTAGTATGTATTTATATCTAAGCAGTTACAAACTTTGAGTAAAAGTTTTCAGATTAATATCTTGTTTCTATAAACATTTAAATTATATAATAATGAGGATCTTCTATACATTCTCACATTTTTTCCTTTAAAATGTGGTATATCATTTCAAAGTAGCACTATACTTTTACAACAGTAGAAATTTTCAAATTGTTAGTATTCACATCCATTTTATAGTGGATCAGCTTTGATTTTTGTTTCTAAATGCTGTGAGAAAAATAACTTTTTTTTTCCCTCTTAAAGCTTTATTGGACATTCATTGGGCAATTTAATAATTCGTTCAGTGCTTACAAGGCCAAGGTTTAAATATTACCTCAACAAACTTCATACGTTTCTGTCTCTTTCTGGACCTCACCTTGGTACACTCTACAACAGCAGTGCTCTTGTTAATACAGGTAAAAAGTTTTATTCTGTATTTAAAATATGGAATAGAGAAAAAAATGTGAACTTAGTATTTTCTAGTGTTTATTTTAGAACCAATTTGTCACACACTGGGAATTTCATGAAACAAAAAAATGTAGCAAATTTTCTGTTTTGTTATGCACATGAAATAAGTTGATAAAAGTCATTTTGAAAAATGACTTGTCTTATATTGAGATGGCATTTGTCAAAACTCACAAGAGCATTGTTTTCTTTTTTTCCATTAAATTCTAAATATTTTTAGTAAAGTTTTATCTTATAAACTATTTTGTCATTCCATTACTTGAACAGATAATAAACACCTACATTTAATACATTATAAAGTTATAACATTTTATATAGAATATTAATCCTAACTTTGGTTCGAAAACAGTAAAGAAATTTTATGAGAAGTTAATATGAAAGTTAAGACCCAAATTTTGATTAGTATTTATATTCTCATCAACAAATATGTGGAACTTGATTTGCCTTTTTTTTTTTTTTTTTTTTGAGACAATCTTACTCTGTCGCCTGGCTGGAGTGCAGTGGCGCGATCTTGGCTCACTGCAACTTCTGACTCCCTGGTTCAAGCGATTCTCCTACCTCAGCCTCCTGAGTAGCTGGGATTACAGGCATACACCACCATGCCCAGCTAATTTTTGTATTTTTAGTAGAGACGGGGATTCACCATGTTGGCCAGTATGGTCTCGATCTCATGACCTCGTGATCCGCCCACCTCGGCCTCCCAAAGTGCTAGGATTACAGGCACGAGCCACTGCGCCCGGCCTTGATTTGCCTTTTGTTTGGCTTGGTTTTTCCCTTAGATTTTTGCCAAAATGATTTATAAGTTAGTCAGTGATTCCCATTGTGAAAATAAATTGTATTTAACTCTGTCTCTTTTCATTGATCCCTGAAAATCTTATTTCTGTTTCCTTTACCACTTCCTTTTAATAACAAACCATACCATTTTTTCTGTATCCCATTTCAAGTTGATGATTTACAAATACAGCCAGTTCTAGACTTTTACAGTTTGAAAAAGAGGAAATGAGAAAAATGAAGTCCTTAAATAATGTGTAATAGAACCCAACATGAATAGAATGTAGTACTTTGAATTTCATTCTTCACTAAACTTTTTCCCAGATATGTTTCCAGCTATCAGATTTAACCAATTAAAGGATTGTTTTCCCACTCTTCTCTTCCTGTTTCCCTGTCTAATATTAGAAGTAATAAAAATGGAAAGGAATATTTCATAGTCTTGAACACTAACTTGAGTGATTAAGATTTTGCTTAATTTCCTTAAGAGCAAGATGCATTTAAATATGGGTTACTGATAATATAAAAAAAAAATTAGTATAAAACAAATGATATTCAGCTGTCTTTTGAAAACATTAAACAATTTTTCATTCTAAGACGTGGTCCCTTTGCAATTAGTCTATTATGTCATAACTCAACTGTAATTATAGACTGATCATTCTGCATAGGCATTTGACCTACTACTATATTTGAAGTTTTTCTTCATCTGCTTCTTTATCATTTGAACGAATATATCTAAAGGTATGATTTTTCCAATTTGTTCTTCATATGCTATTATCTGTTTTATTACTGAATGAAATAGAAATAGCAAGCCGTTCATCAGCCACCATTAATTCATAGTTAACCTAAGCATGCATGTTTATAAATGTTATCAGAACATGGAAATATTTTCCAAATGTATTTTTGATTAGCCAGCAAAAATGCTAATTTAGGCAGTCATCTTTTGAAGTGAAATATGTATTAAAATGAATAATCTTGGCATATGTTTCTATATGTTTCATTTCATACTTCTATGTCATATATGACTCTCTAGGTCTCTGGTTTATGCAGAAATGGAAAAAATCAGGTTCGCTTTTGCAGCTGACATGTCGAGATCACTCAGACCCTCGCCAAACTTTTTTATATAAGCTTAGTAACAAAGCAGGTAAGTATATAACAGTTTGGAAAATATACATGTGAAAACTTTTTTAAAAATAAACATTTAGCAAATAAATTATGAACACATCTTTCTAGTGATTAAAAAAAGAAGTGTCATTCTACTGTAATTTCCTAATAATGAAATAGCAGACTCACAACTGAAACTAAGCAGTTGAGAGATTTGTTTAGTCTTTTTCACATGATCTTTTGTGAGCTACACAGCTACTTTGAAATTGCCCGAAGAATTTCAGCATTTGTAATTCAGTGCCAGTTTTGTTAGTCTCTGTTTTTAAACCATGTTTCTGCATGTCCTATCCCCGCTGTTCTAGCTGTCTCCCACCCCAATCCTCACCCCTTTTTATAAACTGCCACGTTTTTCTACCTTCATATTTTATTGTATTGTATTAGATTAGATTAGATGGCTAGCAAGCATTTCTGAAAGTGTCAGAAACTAAACTGTTAACGATTATCCTTTCTACAATTCTCACTACTGGATGAATCTTATTACTTATTTCATATTAACTAATTATTAATTATATTCCCCATTTTGCATATATATTCCAGGCTTTATAACCTAAAGTTCTCAACTGCTCCTTTGCCATTTTTACTCTCTATAAATAACCTTACTTCTGACCTTATGCTCTCCCTCAATTCATCCTCGTACATCTTCCCAGCATATTTTTTCCAGTGTCCTTTGAAATCCTTATTTGAGGAAAATTTCAGACTGCCTTTATTTTCTTCAAAGAATGTTATCGCTGCTTACTTCTGAAAGTGGAGATGTAACTGAAACAGATATTTTTTTCCCCTCCTCGCCCCCATGTCTTCACTCCCCCGGCTATAGAGTGGAGTTTGGCAAACTTTTTTTTAAAAAGGGCCAGATAGTAAATATTTTGGCATTGTAGACCATACAATCTCTTTGCAACTACTTAACAATATCATTGGAGTATGAAAACAGCCACAGAAAATACAGAAACAAATGAGCATGACTGTGTTTCAAACAAACTTTATTAATTCAAAAACAGCAGTAGCCAAATCTCACAGGCCATGTCTTGCTAATACCTGCTGTAGAAGCTCAGTTCCTCGTTTACTAAGTACCACCTAAAGTAAGGAAAATAGTCCTCTTGCTTTCTATTTCTAATTGCAATCATTACTCCTCCACTGTCATATAAAACCACTTTATTTGAGGCTTGTATCATCCAAGCTGTGATACCATCTATTCTTCTTTAATATAATGACCTCCTGGTTATCCCAGGAGAATAAAAGACATTGACAAATGTCTGTGACATGATTATGTTTAGGGAAAAGATTCTCCTCTTGGATCTTAACATACTTAGATCTGGAATCATTTTTGGTAATTTGACGAGTCAGCCCTTTCGATAATTCGTTATGCATCAGCGTGCCTTTCTCAACTCCACTGTCCCTTCATTCCACTCCATGTTGAACTCATACCCATGGCTACACTGTACTTACGAAACTTCAGCCAACATTCCATTCTATTACTGTGATGTCTTATCCTTCTTTTTCTCTCGCTCCGTTCTTCTCAGCTGCTTTTTAGACTCATTTGTGATTCCTACTACATTTTCTTAAGTCTCCCTGCCCTTCGTGCTTTTACTCCCTTCCTGACTCAAGCCTCAGACTCTATGGATTACTTTTGTCATTCATGTATTACTCTTTGTTTTTCTATCCTAGTCATCTTGCAAATCTACATTACTGTTTTTATACCTAGCCTTTGAGCTGTTCCAAAAAAGATCACACAGACACACAGAATCAGCAGCACTGTAGGTCCATGGGGTCCCTATCTAGTTATCTCTAGTTAGCTTCCTATCTATTCCCTTAGATACTCTCCCAAATTTTCACCTTTCCTCAAACTTCAGATTTTCACTGCTCCCTTCATTTCTCACAATTAGTTTTGCTTTTCCTTTCTACTTTATCTTTGAAATTCAAGACATTTCTTTCTACCTACCAATATTAACTAACCTATGTTTTCCTTTTAGTTCAGTGAAAGATTTATAATCTGTTCAAGAATAATTACCCTCTCCATTTTGGAACTCATTCCTTCTCATCAGTATCTTTAAACTCTTCCCCTTTTCAGTAATTAATCCTTTAATAGATAAAGTTATTCCCGTTTCTTCCATCTTAATAATAATAAATATTTCTCTTGATCACTTATTCTGTACTTGTCCCCCTATTTCCCCTTTTATGAGGGGGTTGGGGGGTACGGTTGAACCTTTTGAAAGAGAACAGTCACTTTCATTACTTCCCCCTTTTTTTCACTTTTTTGGTTTTTGTATGCACCACTACACTGAAGCTTGCCAAATCCAGTGATCTCTTTTCTTTTATTTGAACATCAAGATATTTAAGACTACTGAAAACTCCTTCTTGAAATACTTTTCTTTCTCCATTTTTGTGGGATCCACTTCTCCTGGTTTTTTTGCATCTTGGCTTTTTTTCTGCTTCCTATATGGGCTTCTTTTCTTTCCTTGCCCCTTTATGAAAGCTGTTCTTGTGTTTTAGCCTCTGTCTTCTGCTCTTCTCACTCTGTACATTCTTCTTGGACACCATCATTCCATATCCATCTTTACCATTGGTAGCTCTCAAATATTAATATATATCTCTACCTTGTCCTATATGCTGTGCTCTAGAGTTATACACCTAGAGGCCTACTTAGCATCTTCACAGAGATGTCTCATGGGTGCTTCAAATCTAGCGTTTTCAGACAGTGCATCTGTTCCCTCTGATTAGTTCTCTGGATTCCACATCTACTGGAATGGCATCACCATCTGCCTAGTGAGAAACTTAGAAACTGTTCTTGACTCTGCTTTCTTATTTATACCCCATATCTACCGAATTACCAAGTTTTAAAACATTTCATCTTCTTAGTGGGTGATGGATGCTTCTCTTCTTCTTCTTTGCCACTGCCTTAGTTCAGCCTTCATCACTTTTACTTAGATTATTGTTCAAACTAGTTACCCTTCCACATATATACCCCCTTCTCCCCATTCTCACTTCCTCGTTAGATGAAATGATCATCCAGTGAAGCCATAGATTATATTGGCCATCTAATATCAAACCATACTGGTCCCATTTGAAAATCTTTCATGATGCTTCGTGGTGTCCACAGTGAAGTTTAGATTCCATGGATAAGAGCATCAGGCCCTCTATAACCTGTCTCTGATTCTGTTTTCTTTTTATCCTACACATACATACACAAACACACACACACACACACACATATACACACACACACCCTTTGCTGTGGTCATGCTATTCATGGTTTTTGATTGCTTGCATTTTCTCATGCTTTTTGTATCACCCATTCCCCCTCATGTATTTACTCATCTTTTCAGAAATAATTCTGTTTATCTTCTAGAATTAAACTCTAATGCCACCTGCTATCAAAAGCTTTTCTTGATGCACTGTCTGATTTAATGCTCCTGTATTCTCAGAATACTCTCTATATACCTTTGGGGTTTTTTGAGACAGGGTCTCACTCTGTCACCCAGGTGGGAGTGCAGTGGCACAATCATAGCTCACTGCAGCCTTGAACTCTTGGATCAAGCAATTCTCCCACCTCAGCCTCCTAAGTAGCTGTCCCATATATACTTTTATATCCCCAATCTTATGTCTCCAGGACTGATTTCATTAATGAATTTCAATCCTCATTTGCCTGCTAGACATCTCAATTTACATATCATACTAAATACATCTAAAACAGCATACTGTCTTCTTTGGCCACTTCTCCTGTTGTCTTTTTTTTAATGGTACTGTTCTCTCAATTACTTATTTGAGACATCTTCAGGTCATCTTTGTTTGACCTCACTTCTTTGCCTCCCATATCTCAAAATTGTTAATATTATCTCTGAACTTCCATACCATTATAAATCAACCTTTTACCATACTCATTATAGTTTATCTCATGTCAGTTATTTTTATGTCTTAACTTCCTTTCCTTAAGTAGGATCTGTCATGACAACTCATTCCCATTTCCCACATTCACATTCAGTATGTACCATAGCGCTTCTAGTATATACCGATTTTATTAACAAATCAATGATATTTTAATATTATTTTCAATATTCAAAAACAGTTTAAATATTATATAGTAAGATATAAGTCTAGCCCATATAATCAGTGACTGGTAGTTCCAAGTCCAAAGTTACTTGGATTTGTGAACTTAAGCCCTGGCCATTTAAATCTGCATCTGTTTTTATCCTCATTCCTATCACCCATGTTTTCCATTCTCCTCTTGAAATATTTGATATTAATAGATTTAGTTATTGAAAATACCACTACTTTTGAGTCCTGCTTTAGCTTTTTCAGGATTCTGCCTTAAATGTTGTTCTTAATATGAGAAAGAGATTTGGGAATGATTATTACAGGTACTATTATTAGAATCAGTGAAAGGAAAATTCTCTTATAGATTGGGTTTTATGATTTTGTTGGTAATGATACAAAGCATCAATGGTAAGTTTCTTACAATATACAGAAATACTTGATTGATCAAATTACAAGATATTCCTACAAAATGAAACATGGCATATACTTCTCATGCGAGAAAAACAACATTAGCTAGAACCATTTTGTGGAGCTGTGGAGTTCATACCCTTTGCTGACAGGTTAGGAAATGTGTGAAAGGCAGAGCTGAACATAAGTGTTCCTGAGGTCTATGTCTTTATACAGCATTATACAAAGTAAAATTTAATTAGCAATAGTAATAGCAGCATAAGAATATCTAAACTGTAAAGAAAATGTAACTGTAAAGTTTTACAATATAGATTAATCCATGGCCTTCCACATCTTTACAGATATGTGTATTAATAAGTTTCTAATTATTAAAAGGAGTGAGTATATCTTTTGTACTTGAGCTGTTCTTAAGGATTAGTTCAATTTTTTTCTTTTAAGTTATTAAGTTATTATTTGTCTTATAATGCATGATCTGGTTGTACTAGTCTAAAACTGTTAAGAAGCAAACTCAGACTTCACACATAGGTATTAGTTACAGTTCAAACACTGACTAGGCTACCTAATTTAAATAAACTCCAGTTTCCTTATTGGTAAAATGAGAATAGTAGTATCTCACAAGATTATTAAAAGGATTAAGTGAGATAATATGTGTAAAGTGATTCTGTAGCGTTCAAAACTTAGTAAATGGTAAATGGTTAAAAAAAAATGAAGAAGTGACTTAAATAATACTACTATCATAAGCTGGGTGTAGTAGCTCACACCTGTAATCTCACCACTTTGGGAGGCTGAGGTGGGTGAATTGCTTGGGCTTAGGAGTTTAAGACCAGCCTGGGCACCGGGCTTGGTGGCTCACACTGTAATTCCAGCTCTTTGGGAGGCTGAGGCAGGCAGATCACCTGAGGTCGGGAGTTCGAGACCAGTCTGACCAACATGGAGAAACCCCATTTCTACTAAAAATACAAAATTAGCCAGGCATGGTGGTACATGCCTCTAATCCCAGCGACTTGGGAGGTTGAGGCAGGAGAATTGCTTGAACCTGGGAGGCGGAGGTTGCAGTGAGCCGAGATCTTGCCATTGCACTCCAGCCTGGGCAACAAGAGCAAAACTCCATCTAAAGAAAAAAAAAAAGACCAGCCTGGGCAACATGGTGAAACCCCATCTCTACAAAAGATACAAAAATTAGCCGGGCATGGTCATGCATGTACACCTGTCATCCGAGCTACTCCAGAGGCTGAGGCACAAGAATTGCTTGAACCAGAGATATGGAGGTTGCAGTCAGCTGAGGTCATGCCACTACACTCCAGCATGGGGGATAGAGCCAGACTTTGTCTTAAAAACTAAAAAAAAAAAAAAAAAAAAAAAAAGCCCACTAGTACCAGGCATGGTGATTCACACCTGTAATCCCAGCACTTTGGGAGGCTGAGGCAGGTGGATCACCTGAGGAAAGGAGTTTGAGACCATCCTGGCCAACTTAGTGAAACCCCATCTCTACTAGAAATATAAAAATTAGCCAGGCGTGGTGGTGGGCGCCTATAATCCCAGCTACTAGGGAGGCTGAGGCAGGAGAATCACTTGAACCCAGGAGGTGTGGGATGCAGTGAGCCGAGATCGCACCATTGCACTCTAGCCTGGGCAACAAGACTGAAACTCTGTCTCAAAAAAAAAAAAAAACCGCTAGCATTATAGATTACAAAAATTGACTTTTACACAAACAATATATATCTATTTTAGGAAAAATTTTTTAACAAAATTTTTATCTAAATGCTGATACTACTAGCTATAAAAATTATTTGAATGACTTAAAATTGTTTTTATGTTTTAAGATTTATCTTTGTACTCACAAATTTATTAGTATATACCTGAATTGAATTAATATCCATTTTTGGAAAAAACATTAAAGAGTACTATTGGCCGGGCGCGGTGGCTCAAGCCTGTAAGCCCAGCACTTTGGGAGGCCGAGGCGGGCGGATCACGAGGTCAGGAGATCGAGACCATCCTGGCTAACACAGTGAAACCCCGTCTCTACTAAAAAAATACAAAAAACTAGCCGGGCGAGGTGGCGGGCGCCTGTAGTCCCAGCTACTCGGGAGGCTGAGGCAGGAGAGTGGCGTGAACCCAGGAGGCGGAGCTTGCAGTGAGCTGAGATCCGGCCACTGCACTCCAGCCTGGGCGACAGAGCGAGACTCCCTCTCAAAAAAAAAAAAAGTACTATTTTCTGGCTGGGCACAGTGGCTCATGCCTGTAATCCCAGCACTTTGAGAGGCCGAGGTGAGTGGATCATCTGAGGTCAGGAGTTTGAGACCAGTCTGGCCAACATGGTGAAACCCTTCTCTACTAAAAATACAAAAAAAATTAGTCCAGTGTGGTGGCACACACCTGTAATCCCAGCTACTCAGGATGCTGAGGCAGGAGAATCGCTTGAACCCAGGAGTTGGAGGCTTCAGAGAGCTGAGGTCCTGCCACTCTACTCCAGCCTGGGCAACAGAGATTCCATCTCAAAAAGAAAAAAAGTACTATTTTCTGGTAATTGTGACTAATGCATTGGTTAATACTAAAATACTTGAAAAATAATAATAGCTAATACACATGTAACATTTACCACGTTCTAGGTATGATTTAAACACACAAACATATTAGTTTATTTAACTCTCTGGGGTAGGAATATTGTCCCCACTTTGTAGATGAGGACACTGAAGCACAGAGAGAGTGAATGACTTGCCTGAGGTCACTTAGCTTTATAAAAAGCTAGTAAGCATTCGTGCACGGTTCAGACTGCATCATGTGAAGCCAATAATGTACGTTTTCAAGAACTTAAGAAGCTGCCTCTAATTGCACTTTTAAATATCAACAAGTATTTCAATTGATTTTAAAATTATAATGTTGTAGAGATGGAAACAAGTGTCTCGAACTATTTCATGTGGAGTGTTAGGTTTTGGGTTTTTTGAGTGGCGGGGGGCATCATCTAATGAATTGTGTGAGAAATGAGTAGTCCATCCCTAGAAAGTTGCTATGTCTGCATATTTACATATAAGTTACTTTATTCACAAAATAGAATATATAGGTTCACATCAAACAAATAAATAAAACAGGAAAACATAGAACAAAGAAAAAGAGTACTTAACCAATATGCTATTCTCAAGTGTTTTAAAACAATCAAAAGTGATCATTTCTTTTTTATATTTTATTCTTCTTAAGCTACAGTCTTGGATGTCCTGGTTTGATTATTGCTTCAGTTTCTTTTGAACAGCGAATTTTCTGTTCTTTTGGAAAAACCTAAAATTACTTGTCTAAATCAAAATTCAGGCTTTTGCCCTTTTGCCTTTTTTATTTAAGCAAAGCCTCTTCTGTGGGTCATCCTTTTGAAACAGTCTTTTTCTATGCAACATATCATTAGTTAATAGCTTTCCTTTTATTGAAAGCTGTTCATTATTTTAAAATGAAGAAAGCTTTTTAAAAGCCTAAGGTAATTTGTGTGTTTTGTAAAACAATTGAGAAATACTATATTTTTTATAAAAATCATAAATTTATTGGGTGAGAAATTACCTTGTGAACACAATAGATCTGGTAAAGGGTTACAGAAATGTTACTTTTAAAGGGAAATTACCTATTTTGATTAAGGAATTACAATTATAAACATTCATTAAATTTTTATAGCAACTTTTGACAAAACCTATGGTATTCTACAGATTGCTAATAGAATATGTAAATAATTTGCAGGCGGCATACAAGCATCTCAGCATTGAATAGCAGGGGAAAGAAAGATGAAGGAGCTAGAGCAATGCAAAAAGTAAAATAAATATATAATATACAGACATTTGATGACACCGGTGTTAAAGTAGTCAAGGTTATATTACTAAAGCAGAGAGAGGAATCATGGCCACTCTGACATTCCATAATGAGGGCTCAAAATAGCCAAAAAAGAACCTGTTCATTGTTGGAATTTCAAAAACAAAATGTCCTTATTTTAAGATCTTCCTAAAAACAACTTGCTTAGAGTCTTTTTACCAGCTGTTGAATTCTGACGAATAAAGTATAAAAATTAAATAAAGCTCCTGCTGTCCTACTGAGGCACAAAGTACTCTTTGTATCCAGGAGATTACAGAGGGATTTAATCATAGGTATCACTTTTGATATGTAAATAATATGTATATTTTGTTTCTGAAAGTGTGGGAAAGAACCAGCATCAGCTAACATTGTTTTAGGAAGAAAATTCATTCAAATTTATGTAAAATGAGTAAAAATAAGAATAGTTTAATATTGTTTAGAGTGTATCAGTTTTAAAAGTACAGAGTTTTCTTAGCCTCAACACTATAGACATTCTGGGCTGGAGAATTCTTTATTTTCAGGGGTTGTCGTGAACATTGTAGCATGTTTAGCAGCATCCCTGGCCTCTGCCCACTAGATGCCAGTAGCACATACACTTTTCCACCCTCAGCGGTGACAACCAAAAATACCTTCAAATGCTGCAGAATATTCCTTGGGGCAGAAAATCACCAGTTTAGAACCACTGCTTTAGCCAGTTCCAGAGAGTAAACACAAAATGACTTAAAGTGAATTGCATTAAAACTCTGAAGTTTTAGAACAAATGAGTAGCCAGAAGAATTGGAAAGACTTTAGATTATGAAGATGAAAGTTGCAATTAAGGTGATCATATATCAATCATGTTATATAGTCCAGAGCACTATGGAAGATTTATTTTAAACTTTTTCTTGGTAAAAAGTAACAACATACTTACAAATTTTTCTGGTTAAACCTTGTCATCCTATAAATAGGGAAATCTTGTCACTTTCCCAAATTAAAGGTAACCGTTCAACAAATAATTAGGCACTTGAGGGGCTCAGTGAAGTATTCACCCACAGACTAGTTAACTAGGTTGTCTTTGAGGAGCTAGAATCAAGGTAGGTGTAGAAAAGATGAACCTAGAATATTAGCTCCCAAAGTAGACTTCCGGCATTTTTATTGGCTGTACTTCAACACAGATGAAGTACTGCTGTAATTCCTACCAGCACTGCACCTCTGGAGCTTGCTGTCTTCACTTTGAGTTTCTGCCTTCTGTAGCCAACACTGCTAGACAAGAAATTGAAACCAAAAGATTCAAAAAGGGCCATAATATATTTAACTAACTTGGTTCTTGGCTAATATAAAAAGCAAACCTTCTGTGTAAAAGCACAATATTAGTATTAATACACTTGTTGAATAACTAGAAAACTGGTTACCAAGTTTAAAATGCATTTTTAAAGTACAGTACTGTCATAAGAATCACATTTAGAAGTATAACAGCATAGTGTGTTTAATCAGTATCAGAATTTTTACATTTATTTTATTATCATGGAAACTGAGAGTGAAAGGGTATCTTTGAAATCCTCTGACTATTCTTTACTGATTTTGCCTACTTCCACTGAGCTGCGTGAACATGAGGAGCCATAGACACTTCTTGCAGGGATCTCAGTCTAAAGCAGTAATTCCAAACCTTAGTGTTTCTCTAGAGAAGTACATCAGAATCTCTGCAAAGAGCTATTTTGAAAAATGTCTTTAATATAATTTTATTTGGAAAAATGTAATGCCTTTTATTCTTAAAAATATAGAAATCTTTTAAAAATCTTAATCAGTGGGAAATTTGTGAGGAAGTTTTAAATGATCGTGTAATCTGGCAAATACATAATTAATTCACAGAGCACGCATCTGGAGGTAACATGTAATATTGTTTATGCCTGAGTGGTATAATGTGTACTGCTGTTCCTAATACATAACAACCCAACAGAAAAAAAATGGGCAAAAGAGAAAAGAGGTAGTTAGCTACCAACAAATAAAATTTAAAATACATGTATATGGAAAGCCAATAAACAATAAGTTAATCATTTTTGCCATTAGGTTGGTAAAAATTTAAAAGATGCTATACAGTATTGATGAGCGTGTGAAACAGAAATCTTCATATATTAATGGTGGAAGGAGAAATTACTTTTTGGAGAGTACATTTATCAGAATTTTAAGAATGTACTCAACAATTCCACTTTTGGGATTTTTCCTACAGAAATCTCACATAATTAGGTAAAAGCTATTCATTGCAGTGTTACACTTTTTTTATGTCCCTTCCCCTCTGAAGTGGAATGGAATGTCCTTCGCTAGGGAAATAGGAAACATACTAAAAGTGAATCCTGGTAATTCCATGTAGTAGTTAAAAGAATGAGATAAGTTTATTTATACAAACATGAGAAGTTGTCCCCAAAATATTAAGTGAAAAAAAGACATAAAATAGCATAACTACTATAATCCCAGTTATATTTTTTAAATGAAAAATAAATCGTATGTATACCAAGAAAGGAATTTGGAACAAAATACAGACATGCCTTGGAGATACTGTGGATTTGGTTCCAGATCACCATAAAAAAAGGTGAGTCACATGAATTTTTTTTGTTTCCCAGGGCATATAAAAGTTATATTTGCACTATACTATAGTCCAGAATGTACAATAGTATTATGTCTAAAAAAAATACATACTTTAATTTTAAAACACTTTATTGTTAAAAATGCTAATGATTATCTGAGCCTTCAGCTAGTCATAATGTTTTTGTTAATCAGGATGGTGGTTGCTGAAGATTGAGGTGGCTATGGCAATTTCTTAAATTAAATCAACGAGGTTTGCTGCATTAATTGACTCTTCCTTTCACAAAAGATATCTCTGTAGCATATGATGCTGTTTGATAGTATTTTACCCATAGTAGAACTTCTTTCAAAATTAGAATCAATCCTCTCAAACCCTGCCACTGCTTTTTCAACTAAGTTTATGTAATATTCCACATCTTTTGTTGTCATTTCAACAGTGGTCACAGCATCTTTACCAGGCATAGATTCCATCTCAAGAAACCACTTTCTATGTTCATCCATAAGAAGCAACTCTTCGTCTATTCAAGTTTGATCATGAAATTGCAGCCATTCAGTCACATCTTCAGGCTCCATTTCTAATTCTAGTTCTCTTGCTATTTCTACCACATCTGCAGTTACTTTTTTTTTTTTTTTTTTTTTTGAGACGGAGTCTTGCTCTGCCGCCCAGGCTGGAGTGCAGTGGCTGGATCTCAGCTCACTGCAAGCTCCGCCTCCCGGGTTCACGCCATTCTCCTGTCTCAGCCTCCCGAGTAGCTGGGACTACAGGCACCTGCCTCGTCGCCCAGCTAGTTTTTTGTATTTTCTATTAGAGACGGGGTTTCACCGTATTAGCCAGGATGGTCTCGATCTCCTGACCTCGTGATCCGCCCGTCTCGGCCTCCCAAAGTGCTGGGATTACAGGCTTGAGCCACCGCGCCCAGCCTACTTTCTTCACTGAAGTCTTGAACCCCTCAAAGTTATCCGTGAAGGCTGGAATCAGCCTCTTCCAAACTTCTGTTCATGTTGATATTTTGACCTCCTCCCATGAATCATGAATATTCTTAATGGCATCTGTAATGGTGAATTTTTTCCAAAAGGTTTTCATTTTACTTTGCTCAGCTCCATGAGAGGAACCACTACCTATGGCAGCTATCACCTTACAAAATGTATTTCTTAAGTAATAAGACTTGAAAGTCAAAATAACTAATGGATCACTTGGGCTGCAGAATAGATGTTGTGTTAGCCCACATGGAAACATCATTAATCTTCTTGTATATCTTCATGAGAGGTCTTGGTTGAGTACGGGGATTGTTAATGAGCAATAATATTTTGAAAGGAATCTTTTTTTCTGAGTTGTAGGTCTCAACTGTGGGCTTAAAATATTCAGTAACCCATGCTGTACACAGATGTGCTGTAATCCAGGCTTTGTTGTTCCATTAATAGAGCACAGACAGAGTAGATTTCATATAATTCTTAACGGCTTAAAGTAGCCATTTCATATAATTCTTAACGGCTTAACAGTGAAAAGTAGCCCTTTTTATTTCCTTCAAGAACTTTTCCTTTGCATTCACATCTTGACTAACTCTTTTGCATAAGAAGCCTGGTTTTCAGCCTGTCTTGGCTTTTCACATGCCTTCCTCACTAAGCTTAATCATTTCTAGCTTTTGATTTAAAGTAAGAAACAGAGCCGGGCATGGTGGCTCACGCGTGTAATCCCAGAACTTTGCGAGGCCAAGGCTGGGGATCACTGAAGCCTAGGAGTTTGAGATCAGCCTGAGCAGCACAGTGAGATTCTATTTCTACAAAAAATAACAAAAATGTACCCAATGTGTTGTCGCATACCTGTCGTTTCAGCTACCTCGGAGGTTGAGGTGGGAGGATCCCTTGAGCCCAGGAGGTAGAGGCCACAGTGAGTCATGATTGCACCACTGCACTGTAGCCTGGGTCAGGGTGAGACCCTGTCTCAAAAAATAAAAATAATTAATGTGAGAAACATGTGACTTTTCCTTTCACTTGAGCATTTAGAGGCCATTGTGGGGTTATTGATCGGCCCAATTCCCATATAGTTGTGTCTCAGGGACTAGAGAGACCCAAGGAAAGAGAGAGAGACTGGAAATGTCTCTCCCGTTGGTGAAGCAGTCAGAGTATAGTTCATAAGTTCGCCGTCTTATATGGGCATGGTTCATGGCATTGCAAAACAATTCCAATAGTAACATCAAAGATCACTGATCACAGATCACTGTAACAGATATAATGAAAAAGTTTGAATATTGTAAGAATTACCAAAATGTGACACAGAGACACAAAGTGAATATGTACTATTGGAAAAATGGTGCCAATGGACTTGCTCAACGCAGGGTTGCCACCTTCAATTTGTAAAAAACATAATATCTGCAGAGCACAGTAAAGCAAAGTACAGTTAAACAAGGTATACCTGTATAAAACTGTGATTGCTTTATAAATATTGAATTTGAAAAAGTTAAACATTTTAAGTGTACAATCTTCTGGAGTTGTAAACAATACTAACAAACATCTGGCAAAATGTTTTATTACTATGAATTTTCAGAAAGAACAGACATCAGTGACATTAAATAATGTATCTTATATAAGTAATCCAGATACAATTGAGTCTGGTTTCTGCTTTTGATAAGAAACCCTTTGTATAAACCTCAGTTAAGAAAAATGCAAAAAAATGAGGTATGCCTGTACACAACTGTTACTGTGTCCTTAGTGAATGGCAGCACGGGCGGCAGTGGGGTTGGGGGAAGGCAAGAGGAGCTAGTAAAGGGGAATAGCTGAAGATTTTTTTTTTTTTTTTTGAGATGGAGTCTTGCTCTGTTGCTCAGGCTGGAGTACAGTGGCGTGATCTCAGCTCACTGCAACCTCCACCTTCTGGGTTCAAGCAATTCTCCTGCCTCAGCCTACCAAGTAGCTGGGATTACAGGTGCCCACGACCATGCACAGCTAATTTTTTGTATCTTTGGTAGAGACAGGGTTTCACCATATTGGCCAGGCTGGTCTCAAATTGCTGACCTTGTGATCCACCCGCCTTGGCCTCCCAAAGTGCTGGATTACAGGCATGAGCCTTTGCACCCAGCCAGACGGCTTCAGTTCTAAAAATGAAAAAGGGTAGGGCGAGAGGTAACACAGTTATATGTCACCTATCCAGAACCCTTGAGAAATACACATTTCAGGAGCCACTTACAGAATTATTAAAAATCAAATCTGTTGTTAGTCAATATATTTGAGAGCCTACTGTTTGTTCAGCACTAAGCAACAACATATTTTTAATTTTTTTTCACTTGGAGAGAAATTAATAAAATATTTTACGTCTTTTTTTTAATATAGAGCACTAAAAATAGTTTAACCCAGCCTCTTCCAACTGTTTTCACATCAGGGCATCAATAGCAAATGATTATATTTTCAAAGCACAATTGGGTAAGCCATTATTAGATAAACCAGTGAACCAACCAGGTTGTTCCCCCAGCAGAGAGGACCAGGCTGGGGACTTCAGCCCTACCCAGTCATCTGAGAATGCTAACCAGATCAGTTTCTGGACCCACCTATAACTGCACACCATAGGAAGTTCTCCTTTAACCTGTTGATTTGTTTACATTCATTAACAGTAGTTCCATACTACGCTGAAATAAAATGGTATTCTCAGAGATACAGATTTTAACCCTAAACTAATCAGTCTCCTGATCCCTAGTCCAATATGTCCTTTCTTAACTAGACTTCCTCAACTTGGGTAAGTTCCTAGTTCCCACCAAAAGTTAGGGCCAGATTTTGGTGTTAAAGACTACTTAGCTAAATTGAGTGGACCTTAATATATAGGAGCCAATATTGATATTTTTTGAGGGAAGACATATACTTTATAATTTATAATTTTAATCTGATACTTTAAACTGGGACAGACCAAAGATATAGTCACTTTTTTATCCCTCCCAGACATATTGCATAACTTAATTTTTATAGTGGATGTGGAATTTTCTAAACGTTACAATGAAATTTTTTTAAAGAAAACGGAAGCAGATATAAATTTAAAATCCTTCCAAAAAATTAAAAATAAAATTTAACTTGAAAGAAACATATAAAATAAAACTCTCAGGAAAGAAATTTATAATGGAAGTCATGAGACCAGCAAGTAGAGAATAGCAGTGATACTGGTAAGAAGAGAAAGCAACATATACTACATATGAAGCAAGCCAAACTTGATAATGTAGTATATATGAGGGAATTAATAATTAAAGCTGGCCAATATTTCTCATTGGACTAGAATAAGAATAGGCTTATAGAATAAATAAGATAGCAAGCGAAATTTTGGAAATAGAATTTGGTGTTAGGAATAGTGAATGTTAAAGTGACACAAAGCTTTGTGTCAAGTTATCTGGCAAGAAAAGGAGGCCAGAAATTTAGATTTGATGAGCAGATATAAAAATGATAATTAAAAGCAGAGAGAATGATGAGTAAAGAATAAAATGTCATATATGCCTGAAAATAAAGTAAGGTTTGTTTTCTCCTAAAATTACCCATCAGAAAGGAGAGTGCTGCCTTATATTCAAATCACTAACACAAGGTGAGATCTCAGTTACTTATTTTCACTTACTTGGAGAAGACATACTGGCCTGAAATAACCGTTGTATTTTGGATGCAAATTCAGGCTACCAGGTAGTATTAAAATTTGGTCAAATAAGATAAGACCTGAGAATTGACCCTTAAACTTTTAGCATTGTCTAGGTCATTGGTGATCTTGAAAGAGCAATTTATATGGAGTAATTAGGAAGAAAGACTTCTGAGAATAGGTTAAGTAAAGAACCGGAGGAAAGAAAGAGAAGGGAGACACATAGAAAACTCATGAAGAATTTTGTTACAACACTGTGCCAAGAAATGGGTAATAGAGGAGTATAAGGTCCAGGTACAGGTTCATTTATTTGGTTTTTGGGGGGTTTTTTGGTTTTTGTTTTTGTTTTTTGAAATGGAGTCTCGCTCTATCACCCAGGCTGCAGTGCAATGGTGCGACATCGGCTCATCCGCCTCCCGGGTTCAAGCAATTATCCTGCATCAGCCTCCTGAGTAGCTGGGATTACAGGCACCTGCCACCATGCCTGGCTAATTTTTGTGTTTTTCGTAGAGACGGGGTTTTGCCATGTTGGCCAGGCTGGTCTCGAACTCCTGACCTCAGGTGATCCACCTTCAGCCTCCCAAAGTGCCAGGATTATAGGCGTGAACCACCATACCTGGACATTAATTATATTTTCATAAAATATGAAATCTCAGCTCATTCTATTGGAATTATAGATTTAGCTCATGCAATTTATGGGAAATGTATGCCATAAAATCCAATTGGCAAAGCCATTGCTCACTGTCAAACAGTCAACTCAAATTGACTTTTTGTCAGAAAAAGTTAGACTTTATATTTTGCTTGGTTTTCCAGAGACTTTTGTACCCTAGGGCCATATACCTTAATAAGATCTGAAATAGATTGGAGAGATAATATCTTTATCTTGTAAAGCGGGAGAAAGTCAAGTCACTTTTAGAAAAGAGCTCATCTGGAGGTTGGGATCTGGAAATCAATTTTCTTTTTTTCTTTTTTATTTTTAGAGACAAGCTCTTGCTCTGTCACCTGGGCTGGAGTGCAGTGCTGCAACCATGGCTCACTGCAGCCTGCACCTCCTGAGCTCAAGGGGTCCTCACACCTCACCCTCCTGAGTAACTGAGACTACAGTTACGCAACACCACACCTGGCTAATTTTCGTAATTTCGTGGAGACAGGATCTCACTTTGTTGCCCAGGCTGGTCTCAAACTCCTGGGCTCAGGCAGTTTTTCCCCCTCGACCTCCCAAAGTTCTGAGATTACAGGCATGAGCCACCTCGCCCAGCCTGGAAATCAGTTTTCTTAAAGCTATACACACCTGGCCAGGCGCGGTGGCTCAAGCCTGTAATCCCAGCACTTTGGGAGGCTGAGACAGGCGGATCATTAGGTCAGGAGATCGAGACCATCCTGGCTAACACGGTGAAACCCCATCTCTACTAAAAAAAATACAAAAAACTAGCCGGGCGTGGTGGCAGGCACCTGTAGTCCCAGCTACTCGGGAGGCTGAGGCAGGAGAATGGCGTCAACCCGGGAGGCGGAGCTTGCAGTGAGCTGAGATCCGGCCACTGCACTCCAGCCTGGGCCACAGAGCCAGACTCCGTCAAAAAAAAAAAAAAAAAGCTATACACACCTATCTACACCATAGAGAGTCTTAGATGACTCCAGGGGTAAATGTGTGAATACCTGTGCTCTAGGACACATAGATGATTCCCAAAGTGGCACTGATAATGATGAAGATATTGGTGTCAAATTGAGTCATGAGATGTGAGAATGAAGGTGGGGGAGGAGTCATTTTTTCTTAATATTTTATACAATATTATTTTAAACATATGTTCAATTAACTTCTCTAATAGATACTTGATTATTTCATTTATCTTCTTAGGATTGTATACATTCAAAATGTCACCTCCCCCAAAAAAAGTGGTATAGTCTCATTAGGAAAAAGGAAGGATGGCCTTATTTTTGGCATAGATAGTATCATACTGTCACACTTGACTGTGTGTGAATCCATACTTTTCCCAAGATTAAGATCTTTAGGCCAGGAGTGATGGTTCATTCCTGTAATCCCAGCATTTTGAGAACCTGAGGTGGGCGGATCACTTTGAGGCCAGGAGTTCAAGACCAGCCTGGCCAATATGGTGAAACCCCATCTCTACTAAAAATGCAAAAATTAGCCAGGTGTGGTGGCACACATCTGTAATTCCAGCTACTCAGGAGGCAGAGGTTGCAGTGAGCCAAGATTGCACCACTGCACTCCAGCCTGGGTGACAAAGCGAGACTCCATCTCAAAAAATAATAAAAATTTTAAAAAAGAAAATATAAATCATATTAGGCAAGTGTTATAAATAAAAAGAAAGTAAAAAGTCAGCTTTAAATGATTTCTTATGAGGTGTTTTGTTTGTTTTAATGGAAGAGTATAATTTTGTTTCTTTGGAAATAGTCCTAAATATTGACGAATACCTTTTGGAAGGTAAGAATATCATGGAATACTTTCTATAGAACATTAGTCCACATATTCTGTTTCCTGCCTATCTCCACACCACTGAGCAACAGTGCTTGCTCCCAGTGCAAACACACATTCTCATTCAGCATCAGCACTACGTAACAGTGAAGTAGGGTTTTTTTGTAGAGAACATGTAGAAATTTGGAGAAAGGATTCATCAAGTATTGACAAAGACAGAAACTTAGTACTGCTAAGGAAATTTATGTTTTAGTCATTTAATATGATACAAATAACTTGTTTTAAATCTGGTTAACTACTGCATTATAATTTATTATATTATATTCACAGGGCTTCATTATTTCAAAAATGTTGTGCTAGTGGGATCTCTACAGGATCGCTATGTTCCTTATCACTCTGCCCGCATTGAAATGTGTAAAACAGCTTTAAAGGACAAACAGTCAGGTAATGGAATAAAAGTATTTCAAAGAGGTATAGATATTAATGAGCTCTTTCTGAAGCTTTTCTTGTAGTCACTTTCTTATCTGTCACTCTTCTCTTTCCTATTACTTCCTTTCCACCCACTTATATTAACAGCTATCCTTCTTCCATTTTTCTTCCTTTCTTCTCACCTGCCACGTGAACTGCCTTTATCAGTGAAGTAGTTCTTTCATCTAATTACAAATGCCTCTCCATTTTGCTGCCTCAGACGTAGTTCATACTTTGATTTCCTCTGAATTATTGGGACTGATAATTGCGGTCATCCTTGTCACATGTTCTGCTATACCTCACTTTTACACAAAGGTGGCAGCAAGGATTTGCCCCTCTTTACTGATAGTAAATGATAAAGACTTTATTTATTTGTTCTTTTGCTATTTGTGAATAACAAAATAAATTTAAATTATAGCCATTTGGAGCCAGAAGGAAACTTGAGTCCTGTTGGCTCATTTTATAACTAAAGCCCAGAGATACTAAGTGGCTTAGCCAAAGTCAGTTAGTTAATTACAGACTTAGGTCAAGAACCTGGTCTCCGGCTGGGTGTGGTGGCTCCCGCCTGTAATCCCAGCACTTTGGGAGGCTGAAGCAGGCAGATCACCTGAGGTCAGGAGTTCGAGACCAGCCTGGCCAACATGGTAAAACCCCATCTCTAAAAGAATACGAAAACTAGCCGGGCATGGTGGCGAGTACCTGTAATCCCAGCTACTTGGGAGGCTGAGGCTGGAGAATAGCTTGAACCCAGGAAGTGGAGGTTGCAGTGAGCTGAGATCGCGCCATTGCACTGAAGCCTGGGAGACAAGAACAAAACTCTGTCTCAAAAAAAAAAAAAAAAAAAAAACCTGATCTCCCACCCCTCATTTTTGCCTCAAATCCGTTTTTGGAATGAGGCTGATTTTAAACTCTTAATCCTTTATTTTTCTACATTGTGACGGTGAACAGCTCCTTAAGGCAAGAACTCTCTTAAGCACATTTTTATTGGCAGTGCCTAACATGGTGCCTGGTACATGGTAAGTACTCCTTTATTGTACATTTGTGACATCAAAATAACCTTTTCTTAACTTCTGTTCTAGCAAAGGCTAGAGTCCACCTAAGGAAAAAATTCAGAAGAAGTTTAACCTTCAGATGAGTAGCTGAAACTAGATAAATGTCCCTTATTTTAACAGTAAGGTTCTGTGACATTGGGGGACAGGGGAAATCAAATGATGAAGACATGTTTAGACTTCTTCCTGTATTAACATATTTTTAAAATAGCATGGAACCACAAATCCAACCTGACTCATAATGAAAACTAAGAGGAGAGGTGGGAGTAAAAAGTTTTTGATGAGTATGTATTAAGTCAGTCTTTCTCTTAAACACCTCTCTTCTCTGTATCTGATTGTGCTTCTGTATACTTTTCCCTTCTTGTCATTCCTCAGGCAGCATCCTACCTGTCCTCTGAAATTTAATATTTACCTCTCTAAAGCTCACAGGTTCCATGGACACTGTTAGTACTCATTTACTAATATATGGTAGTGCATAAGCATTATGTTTTGCCCCTTAGAAGGCAGTTTATACATTTATGTGGATGTATTCTCATCTTTATCTTTTATGTGCTTAGTATGTATGACCTCAGTAAATCCATTGTAAGAATTAGCAAAACGTAGTTTGGGCGCAGTGGCTCATGCCTGTAATCCCAGCACTTTGGGAGGCTGAGGCAGGAGGCTCACCTGAGTCCAGGAGTCTGAGACTAGCCTAGGCAACATAGCAAGACCCCATGTCTACCAAAAATAAAACATTAGCTAGGCTAATTTAAACGGTGGTGCATGCCTTTGTGGTCCCAGCTACTCAGGAGGGTTAAGATGTAAGGATCACTTGAGCCTGTGATGTGGAGGCTGCAGTGAGTTGTGATCATGCCACTGCACTCCAGCCTGGGTAATAGAGTGACACCCTGTCTCAAAACAAAATAAAAAAGAATTAGCCAAAAATAAGGAGAGAGGAGCACAAGTACTAAATAAACCCGCAGACCAAACAAAAGATCCTGTTTGTTATTTGAGCCAAGCTCACATTGTTCATCTGACTATAGGAGGTTGCTATTCTTTCGTAAACTAATTTGGAAGTTTTGACTGCCACAGAAACATTTTTAAAGTATTTGCTGTAGACCAAGTTTATAATTTTGCCTTATCAAAATGTCTCATCATGGCTAGCTTATTTTCATAATTGTTTAATGAGTTATAAGTGACTTAATGTTAAAGAAAATTATTTCTTTGTTATAGGCATTGCTTTGAGTTAAAAATACCAAATTTCGGCTGGGCGCAGTGGCTCATGCCTGTAATCCCAGCACTTTGGGAGGCTGAGGCGGGCATATTGCCTGCGGTCAGGAGTTCAAGACCAGCCTGACCAACATGGTGAAACCCTGACTCTATTAAAGATACAAAAATTGACCAGGTGTGGTGGTACATGCCTGTAATCCCAGCTACTGAGGAGGCTGAGACAGGAGAATCGCTTGAACCTGGGAGGCAGAGGTTACAGTGAGCCGAGACCACGCCGTTGCACTCCAGCCTGGGCAACAAGAGCGAAACTCTGTCTCAAAAAAAAAAAAAAAAAAAATTCAAATTTCAAGAATAATGTATAATAAATTTGTTATTTCCACTTGACTAGATAATGTGATTACTTATATTTTCTATAAACAGTCCCAAAAATGATAGTTGAAGGAAAATTAAACCTTTTTAAAAACAGCCATTTATCTGCTTTATATGGAAATAATGTAACTAAATTTTATAACTTATCTAAAAATTGGCATAGGTTTTTTTCTTTTTTCTTTTTTCTTTTTTTTCTTTTTTTTTCTTTTTTCTTTTTTCTTTTTTTTTTTTTTAAGTTACTCATGTGAACTAATTGTCCTTTTTTCTGTTGGTTCCACAGGACAGATCTATTCCGAAATGATCCACAATTTGCTTCGCCCAGTTCTGCAAAGCAAGGACTGTAATTTGGTTCGCTACAATGTCATCAATGCATTGCCTAATACAGCTGATTCACTCATTGGGAGAGCTGCACATATAGCTGTTCTTGATTCGGAAATATTTTTAGAGAAATTCTTTCTGGTTGCTGCCCTCAAATATTTCCAATAGTATAAAAGCATTGTTAGCGACTGGACAATTACCTCATTCAACAATGTTTCAAATAATGTATTATATTAAAATGTAGATGCTGATAAGTTCTAAGAAATATTTATACCTTTTTATATGGAAGATAATTTATATCATCCATGTTTAGTGCTTTTTAAACATCAACTTTACTTTCTAGGTAATGTGGCTGTGCAATATTTTTTAATTTTATCTTTTTACTTTTCTATTACTTTTTCATATATTTTGCTACCTAAGTATTTCAGTGAAACTTTAAGCCCATACCTATGTCTGATTGTTTATCGGCTTTCCACAATTCTTACATCAGACTACATTATATTAGAGACCATTATTGCTAGAATAGCGTGAGATTTAAAATTTTCTAATACTGGGGGTATTATTTAGTTAATTATAAATTTTACTTTTCACATATTACTGTGTTTTAACTGGAAATAAAATTATGGCTGCTACAATATATTTTTTGAAATCAACTTCTGTAGTTCTAAAATACACCTTTATCATACAATCAAACCAAGTAGCTCATATATGACAGTGTCATAAAAGTTTTCTATAAAGTCATTACTGTTGCTTAAACATACGTCATGCCTATTAAAATATATTTTCTACTGGTGATTTCAACATTATTTCTCATACTGACTTTTATTACTGGAAATTTTCCTGTTCATGTTGGCAGCAGATAAAGATCTTTGAATGTTTGAATGCCCTCTGCCTTGATTTGGTTGGAATTTTTGCTAAATTGGTAATGTTGCTTGAACTTTATGACTACATTTTCTTTTAACTTTTTTCATGAACTTCCTTATATGTACATAATAATTAAATGTTGAAATTTATGAAATACTTTTATGAATTTAGATAATTTTTAAATATTGTTAAAATTTATTGAACTAAAAAGTAATGTAAATAAAATAATTCATGTTAAAAATGGAACAAAATAATTAACTTTACATGTTTGGTGATACAGATGCAAATGTTTTTGATATATGGAGATGTTGAGTCTTTTGACTTCACTAAAGGTGCTGAATAGCATTAAATTCACTATTTTCCTTTTCTGTTTTACTTGTGAAAATAAAAATGCACTAAGGTTGGGTATAAGTTCTGTTTGCACTCACTAACTGTGACAGACAGAGGTTTTTGTAAGTATTTATTGTACAATTGATGCATGTTTATTTTTAGCATTGTGTTATTGCCTCTGGTGTTAATAAATGAACAAATGGCTATCTGGAGGAACAGCTACAACACTTGTAATCCTTTGCTTATTCTCAGAATACTAGAGGTATATATATTTTATTTATAAGATAGACCAGCCTAATTGTATAACTTATAGCCTTTGTATATTTATAATTTACATATTTTGTATATATTAAGTATTATAGTTAAAATAATTTTGATTGCTATTGATAATTATTTACTTTTTAGAAAGTACTCAAAATTTTCATAAACTAATATCCCAAGTGCATTATAACTAGAAAATGTAAATATATTAATTAGCCACCATGTATTTTTGCCAAGCACATTTTTTATATTCCTGTATCTTGGCTCTGAGTTTGAAATGTGCATATTCTAAGTTTGGATAATTTTCACGTTTATCAAATGACTCGTTCTTAATCATATAAATAGTATTCATAGTGGAGATTGCTCTTACCATAGTTGGTTGATTAGTTCTTGGTTATTTTAATACAGTTTTAAAAGCACATTTGTGTTCGTGGCTTAAAATCTAACAAATTTAATTTATTTGATTTATCTGGGAAACCATCACACACTATTCACTTCCAAATTCAGATTGTGGGAGATGGGGTGCAGTTCTAGGGGAGAGAGGAAACGATTATCTGAAACGATTATCTGGTATTACTTAATCTTACTTTAGAGAATCAATCTCATTGAAGTATACCAGTAAGAGTTCTTGGTTGCAAACAACAAAAAAAATTATAATCAACCTGAGCAGAAAAATAATTTATTGGAAGAGGATCAGGTAGCACAGAATTGATGGAAGGGCTGGAGAGCCAGGTTTGGAAAACAAATAGAAGCCAAAGGAAAGTAGATGACCAAAATCATAGCCAAGTTCTGATGACCTCAAAAAGACCTAAACGACTGTATTCGCTAACCAGGATGACCCTGAAAACTTGATTTCAAGTACTTGTTTTATCACTTCAGATTCAAAGCGTAGTAGAATGTCCAACTGACCAAGTTTAAGTCTTCTGCCAGTGCTTGGGCTGTCAGGCATCAAAGACAGCAGGTGTATCTGACCTCGTTAGTTTCCACAGTAGAAAATAGGACCCTTGATTCTACCAAGGTTAACCAAACATATGAAATTGGTTTGATGACAGCACCAAATATAAACACATCAGGTGTAATGTAGTCCATCTTTTTTCTTCCCAACATCTGCAAGCATAATTCTCTCTCCATATGTACACATTGAAAATGCATCTTTCTGACATAGTACTACTATCCCTCATCCAGTTTTAAGTCCAGGACCTCAGTGTGATGTTCTCTGATTCTGTAATAATCTCATCTCAATAGTTTGCAACTCATAAACAAAATTGTGACCTAACCCCCACCCCTATACATAATAACAGTATGATACGATAGGAAAGAACCTGGGTGTGGTGGCTTATGACTATAATCCCAGCACTTTGGGAGGCTGAGGTGAGAGGATCACTTGAGCTAGGAATTTAAGACCAGCCTGAGCAACATAACAAGACCTTATCTCTACAAAATAATTTAACTGACCCTGGTGGCATACACCCGTAGTCCCAGCTACTTGGAAGACAGGTGGGAGGGTCACTTGAGTCCAGGAGTTGCAGGCTGCAGTGAGTTACTGCACTACAGCCTGGGCGACGGAGACCCCCAACTCAAATATATATATATATACATATGAAATAAGAAAATTGTATAGACATGCATGAGCCAGTGAGGAAGAAAATAAAATAGAGCAGTGCCTTGCAAGTGTCCATGGTGAGAATTACCTGGACTACTTTAAAGATACACATTCCAGGACCTTATTACAGACCAACTGAATCAAAATTTTCAGGATAGTGTAAAAGCAGCATCACGTTTTATGTCCCAAATTTCTCTAATAACACGTCGCAAATACAGTACTCAGTCCTGTCACTGGTCGTGAATCTGGATGGTTATGACTTCTCACCACTGCCAACTATTTTCTGTTTTCTTTGTGTTCAACCAGCACCTCTGCTGATCAGATTTATGTATCCAGTGGATGACAGAGGCTCTGAGGTGTGGGTGGCCTTGCCTATATATGGTTGTAATCGTCTTATATGTAACTTTTACCATTCAGCGTGGTATTTTTTAAAATAAAATATAAAACCATGGTATTGCGAGAAGGTATTCCAGGAGACCCCCTGACTTCTGGTTATACTCTTCTCCCTACTCTCTTTTCTCATGGTCATCAGGGACAATCACTCCAGCTAGCATCATCACCACTTTCTCTAACCTTACCTAGAGGAATGAAGTCAAAATGGCTGAGTGGCAATTCCAGCTGGGCACAAAAATTGCTATACCAACAGAACCTGGATTCACAGAGATGGCTGGCAAGAGCAGTGAAGGGTCTGAGATTTTATCCTACTTGCAAGGTTACAGGCTCAGTTACTGCAGTTTCATGGATGCTGACAGGATACTCCTGGACAAAAGACAAAACAGCTTTATTACAGCAAAATAGAAGCCAGAGGGTCCGCATATTTGCATCAGTTCTTGTAGCCCAGTTCCCACAGTGTGATGCAGAGGGCCAGATGACGTCTGTGCACATGGGGGGTTGCATTACAGGAGAAGAATCCAAGATCAAGAATCCAGCAGTTTTTGAACAAAGAGACAAGCTAGTCTCTCTCCCCCACGTAGCAGCAGTTAAATGGTAGTAATGCCATGACTGCCTTGACCTACTTAGGTGCCTATATGACTAGCTACAGAAACTGCTTAGTATCAGGAGATGGCTAAGACTTGCGGTCTGGCACACTCAGTGATAATATATATGCATGTTCAGGGGCCGTGGGAGCTTGTGTCTTCTCTCCCACAATGGAAAGCAAAATATATCAGTGAGTCAAATGCAATAGCAAGAAGTCAGCCCCTTTTCTACTCTTTGATCTCTGTTATTCTGTTAACAGAAGAGATATCACCAAATACTGTTAACTCATTTGGAAAATATGACAAATCCTTTAGGGCAGTATCCCAAAGTGTATTTTCTTACCTGGTTCCAAAACAACCTTCAGTAAGGTTGTCCTTCATTTCATAAAATTAGTTGCTTTTGGATGATGGAATACATAAGACTGTGAATCCTACAGGCATTAGTCCCCTGCTTTACATCTTTCATGGGAAAATGAGTTATTTGGTAAGAAGCAATGTTGTGTAGGATATTGTATTAAACATGGAGTAGTGTGTTAAGGTATTCAGTAAGTCCACAGGTGGAGTATATAACAAGCATAAATCAGGGAAAGCAATCTAAATGCAGAATAATTGTCTGTTCCTGTAAGAACAAATTGTTACCTCCTTCATAACAATAGGATTTCATTGTAATCAGACCTGCCACCCAGGCCACACAAAAGTGTATCAGGGGATCAAGGTGGTCACTGCAGTTGGTAAGTAGTAGTAGTAGCCAATCAGTCATGACAGAAGAAAGGCGGTGTTAAAAGTACATGTATGTCTCTATTCTTGCCACCATGGCTACCTTGTTACTGAGTCCACAGCTGTTGTGGGGGAAGGAGGCTGAGTGATGTCCACAGAATGGGTCACTGTTGCAGCCCCTGTGTAATTCCCTTTTGAGAGCAGGCTGGACCTAATAATAGGATACAGTAGAAGTGGTGGGATATCACTACCGAGATGAGATTACAGAAGGTCAGAGCATCCATTTTGAAGGGTCTTTCTTGCTCTTTAGTTCATTTGTCCTGTGGAAAGCCAGCTGCCATGTTGCAAGATAGCCTTTGGAGAAGCCCACTTAACAAATAACTGAGAAAGTTTCCAGTCCAAAGTCCACAAGGAACCAAATCTTGCCAATAATCATGTGAACGAGCTTGGAAGCAGATCCTCCCTTAGTTGTACATTTATATGAGACTGGGACTCCAGCCAACAGCTTGGCTGCAACCTCATTTAGGACCCGGAATCACAGTTACTCTGGCTTCTAGATTCCTGATCCACAAAAACTGTCAGAGAATAACTGTTTATTGTTTTAAGCCAATAAATTTTGGGATAATTCTTGAGGCAGCAATAGATAACTAATATAATAATCTTGTTCTGATTAACAGCCCTTCTGCAATGGGAGCCTTTTTTTTTTTAACATTCAACAGAACCCAAATGTTTTCATACTCTGGGGCTACTTTGAGAGGCCCTATTCTAAAGACCTAGTCCGAAACTTTTACATTCCCACTTCCTAGCCACTTGACAAACCAGTCACTGCCTATGAAATGATGTAAATTTTTATCTCAAGCCGTATCTCTTTTTAGGCAAAGCATACAAGATAAGCTAAATTCTGGCCAGGTGCGGTGGCTCACACTGTAATCCCAGCACTTTGGGAAGCTGAGAGGGGTGGATCCCTTGAGGCCAGGAGTTCGAAACCAGCCTGGTCAACATGGCGAAATCCCGTCTCTACTAAAAATAGAAAAATCAGCCAGGTGTGGTGACGCGGGTGACGGGGGCCTGTAAAAACATAAAATAAATAACCTAAGTTATGCATGCCGGAAAGAATTTTTTTTTCCCTCTGCTGTTCCTTCAGGGCCTCTGTTAAGTGGGGCTCTAAATATGAAAAGCAGTCCGTTGCCAGCTGGGCCAGTTTATTGAGCAAAGCCATCACCCAACTTTGAATTTTTCCCTCAGTCAACTAGCCACAAGGAAGTCATCATTAAACTGTAGCTATAAGCTAAAGGTCAAAAGCATGACCTTAGGACTGTGAGCTCCCTACAAATGAAAACTGTTTCGGTTTTGACTCTGGCCCAGTTCTGTATATCTCACTTTCTCTCTCTTTTCTTTTTGTTTTTTTGAGATGGGAGTCTTGCTGTCTCCAGGGCTGGCGTGCAGGACTGGAGTGCAGTGGCACATTCTCTGCTCACCGCAATCTCCGCCTTCCGGGTTCAAGCGATTCTTCTACCTCAGCCTCCCGAGTAGGTGGGATTACAAGCATGCGCCACCACGCCCTGTTAATTTTTGTATTTTTAGTAGAGAAGGGGTTTTGCCTTGTTGGCCAGACTGGTCTCGAACTTCTGACCTCAGGTAATGCACCCGCCTAGGCCTCCAAAAGTGATCGGATTACAGGAGTGAGCCACCATGCCCAGCCCACTTTCTCTTCGTGAAAGGATCTCCTTATCTAGGAGAATCAGATAATTCTCAGTTCATGATGCGAAACTTCGATCGCATAGCCACTTGATGTCACATGGTCAGACACTACCAAGGCCCAATAGCTAGCCAGAAACTTTTTTAAAAAAAGAAAAGACACAATTCCAGAATTCTGGGGGCCTTCACTACGATTCTGTAAAGATTTCCACGAGTTGCACAAAGCATCCAGGTCTGCCACATCCCACTCAACACTGTTAGAGCTGTTAGGATGTAAGGGTCAAGTGGCAGAGCTCCTTGCACTGGATCCTGGCCCGGATGGAGAGCCTTCTCTTGCTCTGCACCTCATTCAAAAATGTCGCCTTTCATGTCATCTGGTTAGTCGGCCAGAATGGCCGAACTAGGAGCTGACTGAACAAAGATTTAAAACACAAAACAGGGAGAATTAGGTAAAAGAAGCATTTTACATGAGTGAGAGAGTAAAAGGCGCTCAATCTTTGTAAACTATAAAAGGGATCTTCCACGGGACCTTTCGGCTTAGACTGACAGGCATGAACGTAATTATTCCCTCTTCTAACTTTAGCAAGGATTTGGCGTTTTAACACGGGGTTCAAGGTAGCTTGAGTCCTTCTTGGTGAAAGAGCCTAGGAATGACTCCTTTTCTAAAGCCGGCCACGGAGGGCCCGGCCACGGAGGGCCCGCCCTCCGCAGGAAGGCTCCGGATCCTGCCGCCTGCTCCTCCCCCTACTGCTTTGCGCCTGCGCGGAGGCTCAGGGAGTCGGCGCCATGACTGTATCAAGGCTTCCCGGGTTGCTTAGCCGGGTCTCGGCCACGGCGTGGAGAGTGGCAAGTAAGCACCTGGCCTCGGGGCCAAGGTCGCGGGAGGGGTCCTGAAGGCCCAGGCGCGGAGAGAGGAGCCTCCAGCGGAGGAAGCCGCATGTGTCCCGGACGTTAGGTGACGCCAAGCGCTGCCCAGCTTCTCCCGCCCAGACGCCCACCCCGTGGCCTGGGCAGGTCCTTGCAGCGCCTCGGGTCTCTCGGGTGGGACTAGAGCGAGAAGATCGCTAAGGCCCTTCCCCCCGCCCGGACGTCTGCTTCCTGCCGGGCACGCCGTGGCCCAGCAGGACCACAGACGTTCCGGGTCTTTCCTGTGGGAGCTCGCAGGGCACACCGCACTTTGATGCCCCTGAGAAAAATGGAAAAGAAGACCCTTTGGGAATGGGAGTCACTGATTTACTTATTTATTTACATCATTATTTACAGGAATCCGCGCGCCTGGTCCAGGATTTGTGGCAGTTTACAGTTTATCTTTTAAAAACGGGGAAAAGTGCAGAAGTGAGCCAAAGGCAAATAAGTATAACGTAAATTAGATGAAGCCAGGAATTGTTCGTACAGAAAAAGCATTCATGCTTTCAGTAAAACCAACATTTTTAAACCCATTGTGGTTGGAAATATTTCTCAAGATGATTCAGTTAGCAGCCCAGACTATGCAAAACACAATTTTAACTTGTGACACCAGGAGATGTTATGTAAGTTGAAAACAATAATTATTGCCCTCATAATAAATGGCTCCGGATTTCTATGCAATTTGTTTTCCTTTGTGCAATCATTTTCCCCAAATACAAACATTTTACATCATTGTATAAGTTTTAAATAGTCCAGAAATGAGTAATACAGAAAGTGAAAGTCCCACATTATCCAAACCTCAAGGTAATAAAGTTAAAATTGTGTAGGGTTCATTCAACATCTCCCTTTAACTAGTTTTAAACAATTATGAAGTATTCCATACATATATACACACACACACACATATATATATGTATGTAGCACACATGTAAGCTATAAAGCACAACCATCATCTATGAACTCATCCCCCAATTTTAGAAATAGCCTCCATTGCCAAGGAGGTCTCTCTGTGCTGCTTCCTGATACACCTGCGCAATGGTGTTTTAAATCTTCGTAGAAATGGTTTCATATTGTTGATTTTTTTTTTTCAGCTAACGCTGTGTTTTGTGATTGATCCACATTGATGTATGAGGTTGTAGTTATTCATTCAACTGTGTGAACCTATGATACATTTTCCAATGCCCTTCTCAAAGGACATTTGAGTAATTCTAGAAACACCAGGATTGGCTGCTACACATTCTTGTGTACCTTACTTGTGCATTAGTGGAAGGAGTGGAATTCCTGGAGTATGGTGTAGGTCTTTTCAATTTTACAATATGATGCCAAGGTGTAACGGCATTTTCTGATTCTATAGCAATTTTCACTTCTACCAGCAGTGTATTAGAGTTCATGTTGTTCCACAAACTTGCCAAAACTTAATTTTGTCTAAGTTTTTTATTTTTGGCTGCCTACAGGGTGATTAAATGACACCTCATTGTGATTTTGCTTTTCTCTGATTAAAGAAGTAAAACATCTTTTCAAATATCAACTTTTTGTGAAACACCTTTTTCTCTTTTCTTTTTTTTTTTTTGTGAGACGGAGTTTCGCCCTTGTTGCCCAGGCTGGAGTGCAATGGCAAGATTTCAGCTCACTGCAACATCTGCTTCCTGAGTTCAAACGATTCTCCTGCCTCAGCCTCCCAAGTAGCTGGTATTACAGGCGCCCGCCACCACACCCAACTAATTTTTTGTATTTTTGATAGAGACAGGGTTTTGCCATGACCACAGGTGATCTACCCACCTTGGCCTACCAAAGTGCTGGGATTACAGGCATGAGCCACCACACCTGGCCTTTTTTCTTAACAGATTCTTGTTTATATTCTTTACAAGTATTTGTATGCTAAACCTTTTTTAGTTATGTAGGTGTCAAATATCTCAATTTGTGGTTTGTTTCTGTCACTACTAGGCAGAATAGAATAATGAGTCTGCATATACAATCATGCAGCTTCGATATAAAAGGTATCTTTTAATAAACGTTTATAATTTTATCTGTAAAATTTTGTCTTGATCCTTTTGTTTATTGTTACTAACTTATGGTCTTGTCTAAGAAACCCTTTTGTACTCTAAAGTCATAGACATAGTCTCCTATATTTTCTTCTTAAAAGTTTGTAGTTTTGCTTTTCACATTTAAGCCTTTATTCTACCAGGAATTGATTTTTGTGTATGGTGTGAGGCAGGAAACCATTTTTCATTTTTTTCATGTCAAACACTTGTCCCAGATTCATGTATTTATAGGACCTTTCCCTTAATGATATAATGTCAGCCATCATAAATCAAGTTTACTTATACACATATGCATACGTTTATTTATTGGCTCTTTTTTCAGTCCCATTGACCTATTTGTCTATTCCTGTGCTGATACTGTCTTGATAACTATATATTTGATATATATATAACTTGATATATATAACTTGATAACTATAACCATAACTTTGTAATAAATCTTATTATTTTCTGACTGTTTATGTATAGAAACCTGATGCTTAATGATCTTGTATCTAAATTACTTTATTAATTTAAGTAATTTACTTTGCAGATTTGGGGGACTTTGCTGCGTAGACATTCATATCATCTGCAAATGGTGACGGTCTAGTGTCTCCCTGTCTAATCCTTTTTTTTGAGAAGGGGTCTTGCTCTGTCACCCAGGCTGGAGTGCAGTGGCGCAGTCTCTGCTCACTGCAACCTCCACCTCCCGGGATCGAGTGATTCTCCTGCCTCAGCCTCCTGAGTAACTGGGATTACTGGTGTGCACCACCATGCCTGGCTAATTTTTATATTTTTTATAGAGATGGGGTTTTGCCATGTTAGCCAAGTGATCCACCCGCCTCAGCCTCTCAAAGTGCTGGGATTACAGGCGTGAGCCACCATGCCCCCTGCCCTCCCTGTCTAATCCTTATATCTTTTTCTTTTGTTTTTCTTTCCTTGCTCAGATTTCCAGCACCATGTTGACTAGAAGTGATGACAGCAAGCATACTTATCTTATTTATGATTATAAAGGGAATGCATTTGTATTTTATCATTAAGGTGTGATATTGCAGTCATTTAGATAAAACTGCTACTTTTTTTTTTTTTTTAAGTCACCATCTCCTAATAACTCTTAAGGCATGTTTTATAAATGAATCCTCAGGGAACAGTTCTAGCTATCTCCCAAATAACTCTGTTATTTTAAACAAAACAATCACCTTCTTATTTTTTTGTTAGAACTCTTTATTTTGGATTTACATTTACTTACTGGATTTAGTGATCCGTAACTGTGGGTCTTCAGAGTCCAAGCCTTTGTGAAGTAAAATTTCATGGAACATGAAAAAAAAGATGTGGTAGTAGCTACAGTTATACCCTTTTCAGGTTAAGGAAGTCCCTTTCTGTATAGAGTTTTGGGATTTTGTTTTGTTTTTGTTTATGTATTTGTTTTTTAATGATGAGTAAATCTTGAAGTTTACTGAATGGATTTTTCTTCATCTTACTGAGGCGTTTATCATTTTCTGCTTTAATCTGTTGAGGTGATAAGTTACAGATTTTTCTAATAGTGAATCACTTGCATTCCTAGAAAATATTCCAAAGGATTATAGTGATTATATTTTTTAATATAATGTATTTGTTCTGTTTATATTTTTTTTTAGAAATTGGCCTGTAATTTTCTTCTCTTATACACTGAAACCCCTGCCTCCTGGGTTCAAGTGATTCTTCTGCCTCAGCCTCCCAAGTAGCTGGGATTACAGGCGCATGCCACCACACCCAGCTAATTTTTGTATTTTTGGTAGAGACGAGGTTTCACCATATCTTGGCCAGGCTGATCTCGAGCTTCTGACCTCGTGATACGCCGGCCTTGGCCTCCCAAAGTGCTGGCATTACAGACGTGAGCCACCGTGCCCAGCTTTCCCTGGTTTTAATATTAAGGTTATTCTAAGGCCGGGCACGGTGGCTCACGCCTGTAATCCCAGCACTTTGGAAGGCCAAGGCGGGCGGATCATGAGGTCAGGAGATCGAGACCATCCTGCCTAAGATGATGAAACCCGGTGTCTACTAAAAATACACACACACAAAAAAGTAGCCAGGCATGGTGGCGGGCGCCTGTGGTCCCAGCTGCTCGAGAGACTGAGGCAGGAGAATGGTGTGAACCCGGGAGGCGGAGGTTGCAGTGAGCCGAGATCAGGCCAATGCACTCCAACCAACAGAGCGAGACTCCGTCTCAAAAAAAAAAAAAAAGATTATTCTAGCCTCATACAATGTATTGAGGATTCTACTTACCCTTTTCCCGTCTTTGTTAGATTTTGTTTCAGATTGGAATTATCTATTCCTTGAGGGTTTGTTGCAACTCACCTGCAAAACTGTCTAGACCTGCTCTTCTCTTCGAGGGAAGACTAAATTACTTGTTTAACTTCTACAATGGTTATTGCTGTATTTGTCAGGTTTCCTCTCTTAAGTCGGTTTTGGTAAGTTAACTTTTTCTGGAAAGGTTTTCATTTTGTGTTGTTTCAATGTATAGGCATAAAGTTTCTGGTATTTTTTCAAAATTTTCTGCTCTCCATATAATTATGTGCTCTCTTTTTCTCATATTATTTATTTTGCCTTGTTTTTTTTTAGTAACCTTACCAAAGGCTTTACAACACTTTTAGTCTTTTTTTTGGTCTTTTTGTTTTTGTTTTTGAGACAGAGTCTTGCTCTGTCGCCCAGGCTGGAGCGTAGTGGTGTGATCTTGCTTAACCACAACCTCTACCTCCCGGGTTCTAACAGTTCTCCTGCCTCAGCCTCCTAGCTGGGATTACAGGTGTGCACTACCACGTCTGGCTGATTTTTGTGTTTTTAGTAGAGACGAGGTTTCACCATGCTGGCCAGGCTGGAACACTTTCAGTCTTTTCAGAGTACCAACCTTTGTTTATTGTTGATCTTCTTTGTTGTAAGTTATGCAAAGGATATTTATTGTACAACATGGTGACTATAGTTAATATCAATGTATACTTCAAAATTGTTGAGAGTAGATTTTAAATTTTCTCATCACAAATAATTGATAGGTATGTGAGTTAAAGTATATGTTAGCTTGATTTAGCTATTTCACAATATATACATATTTCAGAACATGCTGTACACCATAAATGTATGTAATATTTATCAATTTAAAAATGAAGAATATATTGAAAATTATTTTTACATTGTAAATTATGTTATCTTTTATTCATTTTTTTCTTGTTATCTTATTTTTCCATTTTCCGTGGTTTTTGTTTTGTTTTGCTTTGTTTTGTTTTGAGACAGAGTCTCTCGCTTTGTCGCCTAGGCTGGAGTGCAATGGCGAGATCTTGGCTCACTGCAAGCTCCGCCTCCCGGGTTCACGGCATTCTCCTGCCTCAGCCTCCTGAGTAGCTGGGACTATAGGCGCCCACCACCGCCCGGCTAATTTTTTGTGTTTTTAGTAGACTCGGGGTTTCACTGTGTTAGGCAGGATGGTCTCGATCTCCTGACCTCGTGATCCGCCCACCTCGGCCACCCAAAGTGCTGGGATTGCAGGCGTGAGCCACCGCGCCCAGCTGTTTTTTTTTTTTTTTTTTAACATGCAAATGGTGCGTCTCACATAAACAGCATATGGCTGGTTTCCAGTTTGTTTGTATTGGGTGTTTTTGTTGTTGTTTTGCACTGATAGTCTCTTTACCCTTATTATAATTACTGATATAATTACATTCCGCTATTCAGACTCTTGGGTCTGTGTGTGTGTGCACATGCATGCACAGCTATGTGTATGTTGGGTGGGATTTGATTTTGATAAACCTGTAAAGCATATGCTACTAATCTTTTGTATAGTCTGTATATAAAAGCATTTTCTCTCTATTCTTATTTCCCACTTTACTTCTGGGAACACTTTTCTTTTTTCTGAGAGATAGAGCCTTGCCCTGTCACCCAGGATAGAGAGCAGTGGAGCAGTCGTAGCTCATTACACCCTTGATATCCAGAACACAAGCCGTACTCCCACCTCAGCCTCCTGCCGAGTAGCTAAGACTATAGACACCACTGTCATGCAGTCATGCCCAGCTAATCTTTCATTATTTTTATTTATTTGTCTCTGTGCTTTTTCCTGTATAATTTCTTTGAAACTTTATTCTAGATCATAAATTCTCTTTGCAGTTGTATTTATTCTGTTATTTGGCCTTTTTCTTTCTTTTCTTCTTTTCTTTTTTTTTTTTTTCGAGGCAGAATCTCACTCTGTCGCCCAAGCTGGAGTGCAGTGACGCATTCTTGGCTCACTGCAAACTCTGCCTCCTGGGTTCAAGTGATTCTCCTGCCTCAGCCTCCCGCATAGCTGGGATTGCAGGCACCCGCCACCACACCCAGCTAATTTTTGTATTTCAAGTAGAGATACAGTTTCACCAGATTGGCCAGGCTGGTCTTGAACCTCTGACCTCAGGTGATCCACCCGCCTCTGCCTCCCAAATTGCTAGGATTACAGGTGTGAGCCACAATGCCCGGCCAGCTATTTGGCCTTTTTATTGAGTTTTAGATTTGTTATTTCTGAATTTCCATGTTTTTCTTTTCTTTCTTTCTTTTTTTTTTTGGCCTAATCATTTTTCTTTTTTCTTTTTTCTCTTTCTTTTTCTTTTCTTTTTTCTTTTTTGATACAGAGTCTTGCTCTGTCGCCCGGGCTGTAGTGCGGTGGCGTGATCTCACTCACTGCAACCTCTGCCCCCCTGGTTCAAGCGATTGTCTTGCCTCAGCCTCCCAAGTAACTGGGATTACAGGCGCCAGCCACCACGCCTAGCTAATTTTTTGTATTTTTAGTAGAGATGGGGTTTCACCTTGTTGGCTAGGCTGGTCTGGAACTCCTTACCTCAAGTAATGTGCCTGCATCAGCCTCCCAAAGTGCTGGAATTACAGGCATGAGCCACTGTGCCTGGCCTAAAAAAAAGCCATTTTTTTTGCAACGCCAAAAATAAGCAAAAAGAGACAATGAAAAATGATTAGGCTGGTGGGCACAGATTTGCATCTGCAAGAAAAATAACTGTCCACATATGTCTCATGGAATTCTTACAGAGAGAATCCCAGAAAAACATTCAAGGAAACAAAGCCATCACAAACAAGTCAGTAGAATCAATGTATAATAGAACAGTGGGACAATAAAGATTTTGTATACAGGATTCAGAATATAAAATAATACATTAAAAAATTTTGGCCAGGTGCGGTGGCTTACGCCTGTACTCCCGGCACATTGGGAGGCCAAGGTGGGTGGATCACCTGAGGTCAGGAGTTCGAAACCAGGCTGGCCTATATGGTGAAACCCTGTCTCTACTAAAAATACAAAAATTAGCTGGGCGTGGTGGCACACATCTATAATCCCAGCTACTCAGGAGGCTGAGGTAGGAGAATCACTTGAACCCGGGAGGCGGAGGTTGCAGTGAGCTGAGGGCATACCACTGCACTCCAGCCTGGGTGACAGAAAAAGACTCCATCTCAGAAAAAAAAAAAAAAAGATGCATAGGGATTTTTGGAAGATGCAGCTAGTGTGTAGTTAAGTCTAAACACAGGTGTGGGTCAGCCAGTGGCTTCAAAATTTCAGAGGGGCTTCTTTTTTTCACATCTTCACTCAGAACCAAGGTTAAAGTAGACACTTTTCCTTCCTTAACTGTCTTCTAGTTCCTTGCTATTTGGAATAGCATCATAATCATCACCTGGGAGCTTGTTAAAATGCAAGAATCACAAGTCCCACCTAGAACTACTCAGAATCTGCATTTTAACAAAATCCCCCAGGTGGTTTTTAATCTATGTTTTAAATCTTTCAACTGCGTGCGGTGGCTCATACGCGTAATCCCAGCACTTTGGGAGGCAAGAGGATCGCTTGAGTTCGGGAGTTCAAGACCAGCCTGGGCAACATGGTGAGACCCCCATCTCTACAAAAAATAAAATTAGCTGGGCGTGGTGATGCGTCGCTGTAGTCCCAGCTACTGAGAAGGCTGAGGCAGGCTGAGGCTGAGCCCAGGAGATCAAGGCTACCATGAGCCATAATTGCGCCACTACACTCAAGACTGGGCAACAGAGCAAGACCCTGTTTCAAAAAACAGCACAAATCTTCTGGTTCACTTTCTTTTCTCAGTCTGTGAGCCTCCCTGAGTCCTGGCCTCTAATACGCTTTCTGTTTGCTTGGGTTTAAGAGACTGTCATCTCAGGCCGGGCGCAGTGGCTCAAGCCTGTAATCCCAGCACTTTGGGAGGCCGAGACGGGCGGATCACGAGGTCAGGAGATCGAGACCATCCTGGCTAACCCGGTGAAACCCCGTCTCTACTAAAAAATACAAAAAACTAGCCGGGCGAGGTGGCGGGCGCCTGTAGTCCCAGCTACTTGGGAGGCTGAGGCAGGAGAATGGCGTGAACCTGGGAGGCGGAGCTTGCAGTGAGCTGAGATCCGGCCACTGCACTCCAGCCTGGGGGACAGAGCGAGACTCCGTCTCAAAAAAAAATAAAATAAAAAAATAAAAATAAACTGTCATCTCCCTGCTGTCATGAAAGCTCTATATCCCAAGCTCTAGGCAAGAGAGACACAAGAAGGCTAGGCACCATGGCTCACGCCTGTAATCCCAGTACTTTAGGAGACCAAAGCAAGCGGATCACTTGAGGTCAGGAGTTTGATACCAGTCTGGCCAACATGGCGAAACCCCATCTCCACTAAAAATACAAAAATTAGCTTGGTGTATTGGTGGGTGCCTGTAATCCCATCTACTCGGGAGGCTGAGGCACAAGAATCCCTTGAACCCTGGAAACAGAGGTTGCAATGAGCTGAGATCATGCCACTGTACTCCAGCCGCCTGGGAGACAAAGTGAGACTCTGAAAAAAAAAAAAAAAAGACCAGCTTGGTCAACATGGTGAAACTCCGTCTCTACTGTAAATACAAAAACTTAGCTGGGTGTGGTGGCTAATTTTTTTGTCGCTGTCTCAAAAAAGAAAGACACAAAAAGTGTAGCCGTTTCACTTTGTGTTTACCTCACTGGACTGTCTTTGCAGTTTATCATTATTTACTTTCATAAAGGTTCTATCTCTGATTAGGGTGGGTTTGGTTTGGTTTTACCCTTTTAGGTATTTTATGACTGTAGAATTTTGGCATTTCTGATTTGTCAAAGTACCAGAGAAAAGTTTTGGGTTGTGTATTGTTTTTGTGTATGTGTGTGTGTGTGTATGTGTGTGTGCGCGAGAGTCATTCTTTTGCTTTTATTATTTCTTCTTTTAGAAGGTTTTCTTCTTGTCTGTTATGTCCATGTAAACACAATTCTAACTAGGTTTGGATAAAGTCAAACCATCCCTTGAAGTAGAAGACATGGGCTTTATGGTTGTTATTTCCTGATGTTGTTACAAGAGCCTTTTGTTTTAAGTTTGTCAGCTATTTCCCATGGAGTCGAGGTAGTCAGAAGTCTCCTGATAGCCAAAATGCAATACTAATATGAATACAGTTACTATTGCTCAACACCTACTATTTAATAGGCAGAGTTAACAGGAGTAGTCCTTGGGCTTAGCTCCTCATCTGACACGCCCTTGTTTCTTATGGTCTGCCTTTAAAGCTACATGTATATGCTTCATTACCAACACCCCTGGCAGGCTGATGTGCACACACTTGTGTTCAAAGCTGTAAAGTCTGTAGGTAGCAAGGAGCACCGTGTCCCATCTTATGTTGTACTGTACAGAAATGAGGGGCATTATCTTCCCCTGTGTTCTGTCACACTGTTACCTGACTACAAAAATAGTTCTGCTTGTGTTTCCAATGGCCTCAGAGTTCCTTGAGAAAACTAGTCTTTCAACTTTTCCTTGTAAACCCTCTTTCTACAGATAAAGTCTTTCAGAAGTCTGCAAGGTCATATTAGGGACCAATTTCTCTAACTTACACTTTACTACTCCTTGCTTTCCCTAAGATCCAGTTTTCTGTTCTTCACCAGAAACCCTTACACAAATTAACTTACGCATCCCAGAGTTAGGCTCCAGTTATTGATGCACTTACTCAGTGTGTACACATACACAGACATACACCTATTCATTTATCTTAACCACTTGTATGCATGTGTTTGTGTCTGTTTCTTTAAACGAGGTTGGGTTATGTAGTGATGACTAGAATATGAGAAAAATATGTGTAATGAAAAAACATATGTAATGCTGTCAAGGGCTTACAGATAATTCCATCGAAATAATAAATACTCTTTATCACTATACTAAATGCATAAATTGTCCCGTTTATTCAGCAATTTCATGTGATAGGTACTGTGGTTTTTCTATTCAGAGGAAAAGAAACAGAAAGGGTAACTTGACCAACATCCAACACCTAGTAAGTGGTTGCATTTGTTTCCTATTGCTGCTATAACATATTACCACAAATTTAGTGGCTTAACACGTTTTACAGTTTTGGAGGTCAGGAGTCTGGAAGGGGTCGCACTGAGCTGGAACCAGGCAGTTAGCAGGGCTGTGTTCCTTCTGGAAGCTGCATCCATTTCCTTCTCTCTTTTAGCTTCTAGAGGCTGCCACATTCCTTGGCTTGTCCCCTTCCTCCATCTTAAAGCCTGCAACATCGGGTCTGGTCTGTCTTCCAACCCTCTCTTCCCTTTTAAAGGACCCTTGTGGTTACATTGACCCACCCTATAATCCTGGGTAATCTCCCTGTTTTAAGGTCATCTGATTAGCCACCTTAATTCTGTCTGCTACCAAAATTCTTCACCATGTAACCAAACCTGTTCACAGATTCTGGGTATTGGATTCTGATTATCTTTGAGGCCATTATTCTTCTTGCCACAGGGGTGTAGCTGGAACTTGTACCCAAATTTGTCTGGTTCTAAAGCAATTTCTTTAGGAAGCTGAAAACCCCTAACACTGAGATCACTTTTTTCCCTGTGGTTTTTCCCTTATGAATATTCTCTCAATGACAGTTTGTATAACTTTCATAGCACTGAAAGTTCAACTCTCTTTAGAAACTAGAGAGAAAATGATCTCATTTACACATTGCAGACACCCAGTACATTTTAAAATCCCAAGTTTTATTTTAGATTCAGGGGGTACATGTGCAGGTTTGTTACCTGGGTTTATGTGTGATGCTGAGATTTGGGATATGAATGATCCCATCACAGGTAATGAGCATAGTACCCAAAAGTTAGTTTTTCAACTCTTGCATCCCCTTCTTCCCTCCCCCACAGTAGTACCCAGTTTCTATTGTTGCCTTATGTTCCTGAGTATCCAGTGTTTCACTCTGTAGAATTAGAAAATTATGTGTAAGAATATGCAATATTTGGTTTTCTGTTCCTGCATTAGTTCGCTTAGGATAATGGCCTCCAGCTGCATCCATGTTGCAGCAAAGGACATGATTTCATTATTTTTATGGTTGCATAGTATTCCATGGTATATATGTACCACATTTTCTTTATCCAGTCCACCATTGAGGAGCACCTAGGTTGATTCTGTGTCTTTGCTATTGTGAATAGTGCTGCAGTGAACATGCAAGTGCATGTGTCTTTTTGGTGTGAAAAATGAGTAGTTTTCTTTTGGGTATATACCCAGTAACAGGATTGCTGGGTCAAGTGATAGTTTTGCCTTAAGTACTTTGAGAAATCTCCAAACTGTTTTCCACAGTGGCTGAACTAAGATACATTCCCACTAGCTGTATATACGCACTCCCTCTTCTCTACAGCCTCACCTGCATCTGTTGTTTTTTAACTTTTTAGTAACAGCCATTCTGACTGATGTGACATGGTCTCTTATGATTTTAATTTGCATTTATCTACTAATTCGTGATGTGGAGCATTTTTAAATATGTTTGTTGGCCACTTGTATGTCTTCTTTTGAGAAGTGTCTCTTCATGTCTGTTGTCCGTTTTTTAGTGCGGTTGTTGTTTGCTTGTTGAGTTGTTTAAGTTCCTTATAGATTTCGGATATGAGACTTTTCTCAGATGTGTAGTTTGCAAATATTTTCTCTCATTCTGTAGGTTGTATGTTTACTCTGTTGATAGTTTCTTTTGCTCTACAAAAGCTTTTTAGTTTAATTAGGTCCCATTTGTCAATTTTTTGTTGCTGCTGTTGTTGCAGTTGCTTTTGAGGACTTAGTCATATATTATTTCCCAAGACCAATGTCCAGAATAGTGTTTCCTAGGTTTTCTTCTAGGATTCTTACAGTTTGAGGTCTTACATTTAAATCTTTAATCCATCTTGAGTTAATTTTGGTGACAAATAGGGGTTCAGTTTCATTGCTCTGCACATAGCTGCCAACTATCCCAGCACCATTTATCAAATAGGGACTTCTTTCCCCATAAAACAATGTATTTTTAGAGACATGGTCTCACTGTGTTACCCAGACTAGAATTGAGCTGCTGGGCTCAAGCAATCCTCTGTCTTCAGCCTCCAGCGTAATTGAGACTACAGGTGCATGCCACCATGCCCAACTTGATGTATTCTTAAAATTTTAGTTGACAGAAAAAGAGGACCTTGATTAGGATTTAAATGTAGCCACTTCTGACTTTTAGAGATTTGAATACTAAATATGGTCATTGAAAAGTTTGTACTAAGTTACTCTTAATATTTGAACTCCTGGTTTTTTGGCATTGCTTCAGATAGGAATTAATGTTTTAATATAAGTTTCTGCAATATTGATAACAATTAACTAATTTATTTCATAGCCCTTCTTTTCAAACTGGTGGTCTTCCAGAAAGGGAAATGGCTGGACAGGAAGGAAGGATTTTCACTCTACATCCTTTGGTACTTTTTGAACTTTGAGAAATGTGAATGTATGAACTAAAAACTAAATAAATAAAATTTTATAAATGTTTGAAGTGGAATAAATGAAAAGCTCCTAATTTTCTATTATCTTCACTCTTCTAGGATCACCCCTTCTGTGTCATTCTCTGAGGAAAACAAGTTCTTCTCAAGGAGGAAAGTCTGAACTTATCAAACAGTCCCTTAAGAAGCCAAAGTTACCAGAAGGTCGTTTTGATGCACCAGAGGATTCCCATTTAGAGAAAGAACCACTGGAAAGTAAGCATAATAAAGCACCTCTCAGTTTTTGAAGTATCAAGGAAAGTGTTTTAGTTATTGAGAAAATGAGTGAAAGAAAAGAAATATGTTATTGCTTAAATTCTGTAGTAATAAAGCATATTTCAACAATGAGTAAAATCACCATCCATCAACACATGTAGGTTTCTTAATAAAAAAGATTTTCAAGACTCTGAAAGGTAGATGCTTGTGTTTGTTTTATTATACCTCATTATTCACGTAACAAGATATATGTTGAGACTTTCTTTGATACAAATAAATGATGTTATTTGTATCAAAGAAGGTTACATTATTTGTATCAAAGAAGATCTTATGTGAATAATGAGGTATAATAAATATAACCACTTTATATATATAATATATGCATATTATATATATAAAGAACTCCAATAATTCAACAAAAAGTCAAAAATAGCAAAGCACTTGAGTCTCAACTTACATGTTTTGCTATATGATAATCAGGTATGATAAATAACAAATATATAATATGTGTATATTATGTGTATGTGTGTAGAACTCCAGTAATCTACAAAAAATAAAAATAAAAAATAGCAAAGTACTTGAGTAGACATTTCTCCAGAGAAGGTATAGAAATGTACAAATGGCCAACAAACACATGAAAAGATGCTCAGCATCAACGTCATTATCATTAGGGAAATGCAAATCAAAACTATGAGATACTACTTCATACCCACCTGGATGGTTATAATAGAAAAAAATGGAAAATAACAAGTGTTGGGAAGGATGTGGAGAAATTGAAACCCTCAGGCATTTCTGGTGGGAATGTAAAACGTTGCAGCCGCTGTGGAAAACAGTATGGCCATTCCTCAAAAAATTGAACATAGAACTACCGTTTGACCCAGCAATTCCACTCTTAGGTGTGTATCTAAAGGAATTGAAAGCAGAGACTTGAACAGATATCTCTGTAACTATGTTCATAGTATTATTAACAGTAGCCAAAAGGTGGAAACAACCCAGTGTTCACGAACAAATGAATGGTTAAACAAAATGTAGCATATTGGCCGGGCATGGTGGCTCAAGCCTGTAATCCCAGCACTTTGGGAGGCCGAGATGGGAGGATCACGAGGTCAGGAGTTCGAGACCATCCTGGCTAACACGGTGAAACCCCGTCTCTACTAAAAAAATTTTAAAAAGCTAGCCGGGCGAGGTGGCTGGCGCCTGTAGTCCCAGCTACTTGGGAGGCTGAGGCAGGAGAATGGCGTAAACCCGGGAGGCGGAGCTTGCAGTGAGCTGAGATCTGGCCACTGCATTCCAGCCCGGGCGACAGAGGGAGACTCCGTCTCAAAAAAAAAAAAAAAAAAAAAAAAAAAATGTAGCATATACATAGGGTGGAAAACTACTTGGTCATAAAAAGCAATTACATTGTAATATATGCTGCAACATGGATGGACCTTGAAAAAATTATGTTTAGTGAAATAAGCTGGACCCAGAAGAGCAAATATATGATTCCGCTTATATAAGGTACCTAGAATAGGCAAATTCGTAGAGCCAGAAAGTAGAATAGAGGTGATCAGGGACTCCGGGGACTAAGAGGGAAGTCATTGTTTAGTGGGTACGGAGTTCATTGTGAGGATGATGAAAACATTTTAGTTATACATAGTGGTGATGGTTGTACAACCTGTGAATTTATTTTTGTTGTTGTTTTTGTTTTTGAGATAGAGTCTCGCTCTTTCACCTAGGCTGGAGTGCAATGGCACAATCTCGGCTCACTGCAGCCTCCGCCTCCCAGGTTTGTGTAATACTCCTGTCTCAGCCTCCCAAGTAGCTGGGATTACAGGCATGCCACCACAGTGGCTCACTGTTGTGTTTTTAGTAGAGATGGGATTTTACCATGTTGGCGAGGCTGGTCTTGAACTCCTGACCTCAAGTGACCAACCCATCTCAGCCTCCCAAAGTGCTGGGATTACAGGCATGAGCCACTGCGCCTGGCAGTGAATGTATTTAATACTACCAAATTGTACACTTACAAATGGTTAAATGAGAAATATTATGTTATATTTATTTTACCACAATAAAAAAAAAAAAGAAAGCAAAAACCAGCACATTTCAAAAGCTAATCATCTGTTTGACACAATGTTAGGCATTCAACTGTCTTGTATCACTCAAGTTCATGTTGAACCTACCATCCCTTAGAAACTTCTGACAAACATCACCAAATACAGCAGGTGCTCTGCAATCCTTGTTTTATTTGAACAATCCACAACCTTTGACAGTGTTAACTATGGCTTCTGGAAATCTCCTGCCTTGATTTCCATTATGCTTTCCTTAGTTTCATTTTTTTGTGTTTGTATGTCTGTGTGTGTTGTTTTGTTTTGTTTTGTTTTGTTGAGACAGGGTCTTCCTCTGCTGCCCAGGCTAAAGTGCAGTGGCATGAACACATGGCTCACTGCAGCCTTAACTTTCCCAGCTCAAACTATCCTCTTGCCTCAGTTTCCTGAGTAACTGAGACCACAGGCACATACCACCGTGCTCACCTAATTAAAAAAATTTTTTTTATAGAGATGAGGTCTTGCCATGTTACCCAGGCTGGTGTCAACTCCTGGGCTCAAGCAGTCCTTCTGCCTCAGCCTCCCAAAGTGCTGGGATTACAGGTGTGAGCCACCATTCTGGCATGCTGCCTTTAGTTTCTCACCCTATTTCTTCATTAATCTCTTCCTGGGCTCCTTTTTGAGCTCTTCTGCCTCTCCTTAACACCTAGATGTGGGTATTTGCCAGGCCTCTCTTCTTAGCCCCCTAAGCATTCCGAGGGAGATTTCATATTTCACTAAAATGATTTGATTGATTGAGGCAGAGTCTCACTCTGTCACCCAGGCTGAAGTGCAGTGGCACTGTCACAGCTCACTGTACCCTCAACCTCCTGGTCTTCACTACTCAGCCTCTCCTGTATCTGGGGCTACAGGCACGAACCTGGCTAATTTTTCTTTTTTTTTCTTTTCTTTTTTTTTTTAAGAGACAGTCTCACTACATTGCCCAGGCTGGTCTTGAACTCCTGGGCTCAAACGATCTTCCCACCTCAGTCTCCCAAAGTGCTGAGATTACAGGCATGAGCTACCACGCCCGGCTTAAAATGATTTTAAGGTGATTCATACATTTTTACCTCCAATCACACCTCTTTCCTGAGCATCACTCTCCTGTCTCCATTTGCCTCCTGAATATCTTTCTTTGCATATTCCAGAAGTCTCAAAATTAATATGTCTAAAACTGAAGTCATGATGTATCCATTGTTCCAACTCACCTTCAGCCCTCCCACCCACCTGACCTCATATCCTCCTCTTCCTTCTGGATTTGTAGTCCACCCCATCTACCAAGTCACCCAAGCCTAAAATCTGGGGATAATCTTTCACTCCTGCCTCTTCCTGTCTCCTGTGACTGATCACTAACCAAGACCTGTTGCTTCTACCCTTTTAACATCTCTCAAATTTATTCCCTCTTACTCTTCCTACCAGTAAGGCCCAAATTCAAGCTGTCTCTAGCTCCATTGGTCTCCTAACAAACCTCTCTGCTTCCTTGTTTCCTTCCTTCTAGTTTTGTCTCCCTGCCTCTAGTACGTACTTTATTCTAAGAAAACTGTGTAGGTTGTCTCTTTGAAAAGAGTAGATTTCATTATTAAAATCATAAAGGAAAATATTTGTAGCTAGGCACCCTGCTTGATATAAAGATGAATAAGGAAGGAAGATGAGATAATGTAAATAACAATGAACAGGACATCATGTGGTGACTAACATGAGAGATACACAAAAAGATCAGAGAAAAGTCGACAAAAAAGATAACTTTTGAGCTGGGGTCTAAGGAAAAATAATTTTTTGTTTTTTTGAGTTGGAGTCTCGCTCTGTCACCCAGGCTGGAGGACAATGGTGCGATCTCGGCTCACTGCAACCTCCGCCTCCCGGGTTCAAGCAATTCTCCTGCCTCAGCCTCCTAAGTAGCTGGGACTACAGGCTCCTGCCACCACGCCTGGCTAATTTTTGTATTTTTAGTAGAGAAGGGGTTTCACTGTGTTGGTCAGGCTGGTCTTGAACTCCTGACCTCAGGTGATCCACCTGCCTTGGTGCTCCCAAAGTGCTGGGGTTACAAGTGTAAGCCACCATGCCAAGCTGGAAAAGTAAAATTTTTATAAGTAGATAAGGTGTGGTGAGGAGACGTTTCAAAATAACTGGAGAAAGCGATGGTCAAAGAGAAAGAGGCTGCAGAACATTAACACTTGCAAGACACAGCTAATGGCCTTCTTTGGCTTCAACATAAATTATATGTATATTCGATTAATACAGGGGTATCCAATCTTTTGGCTTCTTTGGGCCGCATTGGAAGAAGAATTGTCTTAGACCACACATAAAGTGCACTAACAATAACTGATGAGCTAAACAAACAAAAAAAATTAAAAATAAATAAAAAATTTAAAAAAATCACACAAAACAACTCAACGTTTTAAGAAAGTTTACGAGGCCAGGCGCAGTGGCTCAAGCCTGTAATCCCAGTACTTTGGGAGGCCGAGACGAGCGGATCACGAGGTCAGGAGATCGAGACCATCCTGGCTAACACGGTGAAACCCCGTCTCTACTAAAATATACAAAAAAACTAGCCAGGCGAGGTGGCGGGCACCTGTAGTCCCAGCTACTCGGGAGGCTGAGGCAGGAGAATGGCGTAAACCCGGGAGGCGGAGCTTGCAGTGAGCTGAGATCCGGCCACTGCACTCCAGCCTGGGTGACAGAGCAAGACTCCGTCTCAAAAAAAAAAAGAAAGAAAGTTTACAAATTTGTGTTGGGCCACATTCAAAGCCATCCTGGGCCACATGCAACCCATGGACTGTGGGTTGAACAGGCTTGGATTAATTAAATATAAAGCTAGACACGCAGGTTCGGCTCAAATCTGGGAGGGCCTGAACTCTCAGGTTACAGTGTAAGGGCTTTATGCAGTGGGCAGTGAGGAAATGTATTTGGATAGAGGTTGTTTTAATTAGCTTTATTAAATATAGTCTGCATATAATAAAATTCACTCATGTTAAATATACAATTGAGTGAGGTTTTCTTTGTTTTTGTTGTTGTTTTTGTTTTTGAGATGGGGGAGTCTTGCTATGTTGCCCAGGCTGGAGTGCAGTGGTGTGATCTCGGCTCACTGCAACCTCTGCCTCCCGGGTTCAAGCGAGTCTCCTGCCTCAGCCTCCTGAGTAGCTAGGATTACAGGCACCTGCCACCACGCCCAGTTAATTTTTGTATTTTTAGTAGAGATGGGGTTTCACCATGTTAGCCAGGCTGGTCTCAAACTCCTGACCTAGTGATCTGCCCGCCTCGGCCTCCCAAAGTGCTAGGATTACAGGTGTGAGCCACCGCGCCCGGCTAGTGAGTTTTAACAAATGTTTACAGCCATGGAAACCATACAAAGTGTAAAATAGTTCTGTCCCCTAAAGAGGCACAAGGCAGTTCATCCTCTCCCCACCTCCTCCCAGCAACCATTGATCTGTTCTCTATCACTGTAGTTTTGCTTTTTCTAGGATTTTATATAAATGAAACTCTACAATATGTAGTCTTTGGTTCCTGGTTCCTTTCACTTAGTATAATATGGAAGAGGGTTTCTGTTGCATTAGTTCTAAAATGGGACACTGAGAGCAGGAACCAGGATGGTAATGGTGAGAACAAAAAATTTCAGAAAACGGTAGGCTATTATAAGGGCAAAAATTAGGTTAAACAGATGTGAGGAAGAAGAGACATGGAAAGATACGAAGGTGTGGTCAGAAAGAAGAGCGCTCAAAAGAGCGTGGGATTTGGAAAAGGAACACACTCAAAAAGTAATAAAGTCTAGTGGACAGCAGAAGTAGATGTGAAAGTCATCAGGAAAGAGATTGGTGACCTCTGTGGCCTCGATGTGTGATGATTTACTAATGTGGATGTTGATATTAGGGATGATGGGGAGAGGGAGATGAAACTATGAACCAGATATTGATCCCATCTGAGAAGACAGAAGAATCTTTGAGTTTATTATAAGACTGGAGAAAAGCACTGGACAAGTGAATGGTATAGAATTCCAAAAAGGAAAGGCTGTAGAGGTGTGGCGTTAGAATGAGAGGCTGGAAATAGCAGTGAGGAGCAGGGACATCTTGACCTCTTCTTTCTCCCCCAGTGCTGTGGACTGAATTATGTTCCCCCAAAATTCATCTGTTGGAGCTCTGACCCCCCACGTGATGGTATTTGGAGATAGGGCCTTTGGGAGATAATTAGGTTTAGATCATGAGAGTAGGGTAACTCTTTAAGGGATGGAAATGTTTTACACTTTGTGTTATTTACATGACTGTAAACATTTGTTAAAACTCACTGAACTGTGTACTTAAAATGGGTGAATGTTATTATAAGCAGACAATACTTTAATAAAGCTGGTGGGAATCTCCTCGTGGTGGGAATAGTGCCCTTAGAAGAAGAGATACCAGAGAGCTTGCTGTCTGTCTTTCTCTGCCACGTGAGGACACAGCAAGAAGTGACCATCCGTAAGCCAGGAAGAAAGCCCTCATGAGAACCAACCATGCTGGCACCCTGATTTCAACCTACCAGCCTCCAGAGCTGTGAGAAAATAAGTTTCTGTTATTTACTCCACCTAGTCTATGGTATTTTGTTATGGCAGCTCAAACTAAGACATCCAGTGAGCCACAGAGATATGTGAGAAAGAAGAACTTCCATTAGAGAGGCCTTCAGGGGAATTCATAGAGTAGGAAAAAGCCAACTTGCATTGCAGTAAAGCAAGGACTTCTTTTGAAAACAGAATGATGATGAGTATGGGGGACAGTGTATTCATAATATAACAAGAATAAAAATGAATATTTGAAAATTTTTCAGGCCGGGCGCGGTGGCTCAAGCCTGTAATCCCAGCACTTTGGGAGGCCGAGACGGGCGGATCACGAGGTCAGGAGATCGAGACCATCCTGGCTAACACGGTGAAACCCCATCTCTACTAAAAAAATACAAAAAACTAGCCGGGCGAGGTGGCGGGCGCCTGTAGTCCCAGCTACTCGGGAGGCTGAGGCGGGAGAATGGCGTGAACCCGGGAGGCGGAGCTTGCAGTGAGCTGAGATCCGGCCACTGCACTCCAGCCTGGGCGACAGAGCGAGACTCCGTCTCAAAAAAAAAATAAAAAAATAAAATAGAAAATTTTTCAGGGTAAATTCTGTATCCTTTTTCTTTTGCCTAGAGAGGGGCTTTATGATTTTGGTGAAGATCCTTTAGTTTTCTAAAGAGATATAGTTTGGGTAATCATTCTCCTGCAGTTCCCCCATGCTATGCAGGATAAAGTAAAAGCCGTATACCTTTTCTTCTAGTAATCTGTCTTTTGTCAGTTGATTTTTGGCAAACCTTCAGAGGGCAAGGGGGAAGTTTTTCCTTGGTCCCTACGCCTTCTCCCAGAGTCCAAGCAATGTGCTTCTTCAGCGGAACAGGTTTAAACGTGTAAGTAGCTACGATGACAACCTCAGCAGAGAATACCCACCTTGAGGGAATGTGACACCCATGCCCCCAAAAGTCTAGTTGCCTCTTGGTCTGTGTCTCAGGAGTATAACGACTTCTCTAGGGATTGAATGTAAGAGACACCTAAGTAACCAAGGGGTTTGGATAAAGCAGATCTGGGTTTGAACTGGAGCTCTCAGAGGCTTCTACTCTGGGTTTCAGTTTCCTCCTAACACCTGCCTTAGAATGCCGTTATGAAAAGAAAGTGAGATGATAGGCACTTTGCACTTTCCCTTTCAAGCCTTGCCAGTTTGTTATTCTTGTATGTATTTGTTTGCCTTTTATTGTTGTTGTTGTTGTTTTGGCCTACTTCAGTACTCTGTGAGCCCTATGAGGGAAGGGGCCTTCTATTGCATGGTCACTACGGTATCCCTCACCCTACCTTTACCTAGCATAGGGCCTGGCAGAGTAATAGTGGAATAAATGAATGAAACTGTCTGCCCACAGGGTTGCCATGAGGATAAGAATAAATCTTTTCATTCATTCATATGATACATATTAAGTATCCTCTGTGAGCCAAACACTGAAACAGCAATGGATAAAACACACACAAAAATTATACCGTAATGAGGCTTAATGTTTTAGTGGGAGAGACAGACAATAGTCAAAGTACATTTTAAAAATATATGAAATTAGTGATAATTGCTGAAGATAATGTAAATCTGGGAAGGAATGGGAAGTGTTGGGAGGGTGGCCACAATAAATAAATAAATAGATACAGTTTAAGAATTAGGGGCCAGGCGGCTGGGCGCAGTGGCTCACGCCTGTAACCCCAGCACTTGGGGAGGCTGAGGCGGGTGGATCACCTGAGGTCAGGAGTTCAAGACCAGCCTGGCCAACAAAGTAAAACCCCCGTCTCTACTAAAAATACAAAAAATTAGCTGGTCATGGTGGTGCACACCTGTAATCTCACCTACTTGAGAGGCTGAGGCAGGAGAATCACTTGAACCCTGGAGGCAGAGGTTGCGGTGAGCTGAGATTGTGCCATTGCACTCCAGCCTGGGCAATAAGAGTGAAACTCCATCACACACACACACACACACACTCACAAAGAATTAGGGGTCAGGTGCGGTGGTTCACACCTGTAATCCCAGTACTTTGGGAGGCCGAGGTGGGTGGATCATTTGGGGTCAGGAGTTTGAGACCAGCCTGGCCAACATAGTAAAACACCATCTCTACTAAAAGTACAATTATTAGCCAGGCATGGTGGTGCATGCCTATAGTCCCAGCTACTCAGGAGGCTGAGGCAGGAGAATTGCTTGAACCCAGGAGGCAGAGACTGCAGTGAGGTGAGATCACACCACTCCACTACTCCAGCTGGACAACAGAGCTAGACTCCATCTCAAAAAAACAAAACAAAGAATTAGGGCTCTAATAGTTGATTCTTCTCCTGTTTTTTCCATATACAGAGCAGTACAGTGTATAGGCTGAGAGCAAGACTGCAGCCAGGATGTCTGAATTCAAACTCAGTTTTATCACTTAGAAGCTGTGTGATTTGGAGCAACTTTCTTAACCCTTTGTGGCTCATTTTCTTCATCTATAAAGTTGGAAAAATAATTGTTCTTGTCCCATAGGATTGTTAGGAAGATTAAATGGATTAGCATACATAAAGTGCTGACAATTGAGCCTGGCTTGTGACGGGGATTCCTACTATGAACACATAGTATTAAGAATAATAATTACTATCATTGATTATAAATCGCAGTACCAGCCAACCAGTTGCTGAAGCCAAAACCCTATGATGAGGAACCGTAATTCTCTAGCTAAGATTAATTGACATTCCTATGTACCTGGCACCACGCTAAACCCTTTACATGTATTACCTTGTTTAATTATCAACACAGTGAGGGAAGTATGATTGTTCTCCCCATTTTACTGGTCAGAAAACTGTGGCATTAAGTCAAAGTGATTCCTTCAAAGTAGTCTTATTTCAAGACCTTTCAAGTCTTACGAATTTGTACTCTGTATTCTCTTCTCAAACTCAGGAAAAAGAATCACATTTACAGTTCATTTAAAGACTGCATGGTAACCAGGTTACTAAGATCTAGCCTATCATGCAACCCTGTCTTTAAAATTGACCATAGGTGGGCTCGGTGGCTCACGCCTGTAATCCCAGCACTTTGGGAGGCCGAGGCGTGCAGAACACTTGAGGTCAGGAGTTTGAGACCAGCCTGGCCAACATGGTGAAACCCCGTCTCTACTAAAAATACAAAAATTAGCTGGGCATGGTGACATGTGCCTGTAATCCCAGCTACTCAGGAGGCTGAGGCAGAAAAATCACTTGAACCCAGAAGGCAGAGGTTGCAGTGAGCCTAGATCACGCCACTGCAATCCAGCCTGGGCGACAGAGGGAGACTCTGTCTTAAAAAAATAATAATAAATAAATAAATAAAATAAAATTGACTATAAGCCCTTTCCTGCCTCCATTAACTGCTTTATTTATATCTCATTTTCCTTAGAATTTCCAGATGATGTTAATCCAGTGACCAAAGAAAAAGGTGGACCCAGGGGCCCAGAACCTACCCGATATGGAGATTGGGAACGAAAAGGACGCTGTATTGATTTTTAAGTCGCATCTTCTTTAACCTCAACATTGTTTTCTGAATATGTACATCTGAATTAACTTATTTCTGATTATTTTCTTTCTTTATATCCTTTATGTCGTGAGTTTCCATAATGTGTTTAAATATATATATGATGGCTTTGGAAGAAAATATGCTGCTATAAATTAGGAAAGGGAGACCAGCTTGACCAATATGGAGAAATCTCACCTCTACTAAAAATACAAAATGAGCCAGGCGTGGTGGCGCACGCCTGTAATCCCAGCTACTCTGGAGACTGAGGTAGGAGAATGGCTTGAACTCAGGAGGTGGAGGTTGCGGTGAGCTGAGATTGCGCCATTGCACTCCAGTCTGGACAACAAGAGCGAAACTCCGTCTCAAAAAAAAAAAAAAATTAGGAAAGGAAAAGTATTTTTTCATTAACATATGTTAGTTTAATGAATATAGAAATGATTCTTGACTTTTTTTTTTTTTTTTTGAGACAGAGTCTTTCTCTGTCACACAGGCTGGAGTAGAATGGCACTATCCCAGCTCACTGCAACTTCTGCCCCTCAGGTTCAAGCAACTCTCTTGCCTCAGCCTCCTAAGTAGCTGGGATTACAGACATCCACCATCACACCTGGCTAATTTTTGTATTTTTAGTAGAGACAAGGTTTCATCATGTTAGCCAGGCTGGTCTTGAACTCCTGACCTCAGGTGATCCACCTGCCTCAGCCTCCCAAAATGCTGGGATTGCAGGCATGAGCCACCTTGCCCAGCCTAAAAATGATTCTTAGAGCTGTAGGCCTTTACTTCATCATTTTTCAGTTTGATCAGTTGCTTATAAAATGCACACATAAATAAAATAATTTTTAAAAAATGATTGTGTTGCTGTGTGCTAGGGGTTAGTGGCTTTTAACATGCGAGTTAAATAATGCATTATAGTTTGAGAAGGCCACAATAATAACAGAAAATCTTTAACTTGGAGTCAGTTACTTAATTACTTACCCAATTATTTGGGTTCAAATTCTGACTCTGCTTCTTAACTACCTATGTGACCTTGGATAACTTATTTAACTTCTCTGTGCTTCAATATCCTTATGTGTAAGTTGGAGATAATAATACTTTTGATACTGGTGGGCTGTGGGAGGTCCCCAAATGCTGGTGGGACCTTAACTCCAGCTGATGTCAAGGCTCTTGATACCATTATGAGAAGGAATTCGAGGACAAGTCAGAAACTAGCGAAAGTACCGAGATTTATTGCAAAGTGAAAAGTACACATTCGATGCCTGTAATCCCAGCACTTTGAGAGACCGAGGTGGGTCAATCACTTGAGGTCAGGAGTTCGAGACCACCTGGCCAACACGGCAAAACCCTGTCTCTACTAAAAATACAAAAATTAGCTGGGCGTGGTGGCGTAGGCCTGTAATCCCAGCTACTTGGGAGGCTGAGGCAGGAGAATCACTTGAACCGGGAGGCAGAGGTTATAGTGAGCCAAGATTGTGCCACTGCACTTCAGCCTGGGTGACAGAGCGAGACCCTGTCTCAAAAAAAAAAAAAGAAAGAAAAGAAAAGTACACATTCAAGAAAGGGGAGTGTGGGCATACTCAAGAGAGAGTGACTCAGTGGAGTTTAGGGCTTCTACCTTTATGGATTTCTATAACCAAGAGGTGGGGAATATTCTTGAAGATTCCTGGAAAAAGGTGAAGATTTCTTGGAATTGTGGTGCCACCGACTTTTACACCAAATACAGGTGTTCCCAGAACAGTCGTGGCACTGGTCTATGTGTGCTTTAATATGTTAATGAGGTCCTAGGTGAAATCTAGGTCATATCTAGTGCCATGCTGGGTCCAGTTAGTCTTAGCCAGCTTGGCGCACACCCTGGTTTTTCAGGATCTTAACAGCCCCTAGTTTATGCAGCCATTTCAACAATTTCCTTTTTGCTAATCATGTAAAACTGCTGCCTGGAATTTTCTGCTCTTCTGTGACCACCCTATATTATTGCTGTCTCACTTTCACTTCACAGGGAAGTTGAGAAGATTAAATGAATAAATAACGTGTATTAGTCAGGGTTCTTCAATAGGAGAAAGAGAGATTATGTGGAATTGGCTCATGCAGTTCTAGAGGCTGAGAAGTCCCATGATAATGCCATCTACAAACTGAACACCTGAAGACCCAAAAAAGCCAGTGGTGTGAATCCGTCTGACTCCAAAGGCCCGAGAACCAGGGGGAGTTATGATGTAAATCCAGTCTGAGGGCAAAGAAGATGAGATGAGATATTCTAGCTCAAGCAGTGAGGCAAGAAAAAAGGAGTGAATTCCTCCCTCTACCTTTTGTCCTATTCAGGCCTTCAATGTATTAGATAATGCCCAACTACATTGGGAAGGACAGTCTACTGAGTTCACCAGTTCCAATGCTAATCCCATTCTGAAACACCCTTACAGACACATCCAGAAACAATGTTCAAACTGGTACCCCATGGCCTACTCAAGTTGACACATAAAATTAGCCAACACAACATGTTAGCCACTTAAAGTAGTGTGTAGTATAGTGCATACATCTCAGTAACTGTTAACTCTCTTTAAATTATGAATGTATTTTTCCAAGTCTCTAGGCATTGTAAGAGGAAAGATTTTTTTTTTTTTTTTTGAGTAGGGGGACGGAGTCTTGCTCTGTCCCCAGGGTGGGCTACAGTGGCGCAATCTCCACTCACTGCAACCTCTGACTCCCTGGTTCAAGCGATTCTCCTGCCTCAGCCTCCCGAGTAGCTGAGACTACAGGCACTCGCCACCACGCCTGGCTAATTTTTCTATTTTTAGTAGAGACGGGGTTTCACCGTGTTAGCTAGGATGGTGTCGATCTCCTGACCTCGTATTCCGCCTGCCTCAGCCTCCCAAAGTGCTGGGATTACAGGCATAAGCCATCACGCCCGGCCAGTGGGAGGAAAGATTTTTTAAAATGAAATTTGAAATACTTGAAATTGTTTTATACAAGTACAACATTTAAAATGTCATTAGTTGAAAATAGTGATTACATGAGTGAACTGAAATATATACATTAGTTTGTGGAACATAAAATTCACATAGGTGCTATGGTTTGAAAATTTGTTCCCTCCAAAACTTCTGTTGAAACTTAACCCCCAATGTGGCAGTATTGAGAGGTGGGACCTTTAAGAGGTGTTTGGCCTTTAAGAGTGCAGAGCCCTCACAAAGATTAATTCATTTATGGGTTAATGGGCAATTGGGTTATCATGGAAGTGGAGCTGGTGGTTTATGAGAAGAGGAAGAGAGACATAAGCTAGCATGTTAGCATCCGAGCACACTCAGCCAACTTGCCATGTGATGCCGTGCACTGCCTCAGGACTTTGCAGAACTTTCACCAGCTTCAAGGCCCTGGCCAGATGTGCCCCTTGACCATGGACTTTCTAGCCTCCAAAACCATAAGAAATAAACTTCTTTTCTTTCATAATTATCCAGTATCAGGTATTTAGTTATAGCAACAGAAAATGGGCCAAGAAAACTGGCACTGGGAGTGAGGTGTTGGTATAAAGTTACCTGAAAATGTGGAAGCTACATGGGAACTGGATAATGGGCAAAGATTGGAAGAGTTTGGAGGAGCAGAGTAGAAAAAGCCTAGATTCTGATTAGGGATTAGAAGACAAGAAGACTAGGGAAAGTTTGGAACTTCCTTTTTTTTTTTTTTTTTAATTTTTAATTTTTTTATTTTTTAATTAATTAATTAATTAATTTGTTTTTTTTTTTGAGACGGAGTCTCGCTCTGTCACCCAGGCTGGAGTGCTGTGGCCGGATCTCAGCTCACTGCAAGCTCCGCCTCCCGGGTTCACGCCATTCTCCTACCTCAGCCTCCTGGGTAGCTGGGACTACAGGCGCCTGCCACCTCGCCCAGCTAGTTTTTTGTAGTTTTTTAGTAGAGATGGGGTTTCACCGTGTTAGCCAGGATGGTCTCGATCTCCTGACCTCGTGATCTGCCCGTCTCGGCCTCCCAAAGTGCTGGGGATTACAGGCTTGAGCCACCGTGCCCGGCCCTGGAACTTCCTAGAGATACTTAAGTGGTCGTGACCAGAATGCTGAAATATGGACAGTAAAGGCCATTCTGATGAGATTTCAGATGGAACTGAAGATCAAGGTGTTGGAAACTGGAGTAAAAGCCTTTCTTAGAAAGTGGCAAAGAATTTGGCTGGATTGTGTCCATGCCTAAGGCTGGGTGTTTTATAGCAACACCCTACTCCCAGCTACCAATTCCGGGGAATGCTGAACTTAAGAATGATGAATTAGAATATTTGACGGAAGAAATATCTAAGCAGCAAAGCATTCAGGCTACTGCATGGCTACTTTTAACCACTTACATTAAACTGCAAGAAGGAATAAGTGACTTAAAGACAGAAATTGTAATCAAAAGGGAAGCAAAGCAGAAAGATTTGGGAAACTCTAAGCCTAGACATGTGGTAGAGAATGAAAGACCATTTTCAGCAGAGGAAACCAAGGGCGTGACCAAGCCACTGTTTGCTGAAGAGATTAATATGGCTAGAAAGGAGCCAGAGATTATTCATCAGGACAATGGGAGAAAGATCCCAAAGGCATTTCACAAATCTTTGAATCTGCCCCTCCCATCACAAGCCCAGAGGCCTAAAATGGCAGAATGGTTGAAAGGGACAGGCCTAGGGCACTCTCTAAGGGCTTGCTGCCCCGGGCTGCCTTGGGCCTCTACTCCTGGCATTCTGGCTGCTCAGGCAGCTCTAGCTCAAATGGCCCCCAGTGTGGCTCGACCTGCCACTCCAAAAGGTCCAAGTTGTAAGTCTTTGTAGCACTATCCAGTGACACAAGTGGTCTCAGATGCTGCTCATGCCCCCACTCCAGAGGGCACAAGCAGTAAGCCTTGGTGACTCCCACATGGTGCTCATTCTGCAGGCACACAGCAAGAGCTATGAGGCATAGCAGCTTCCCCCTAGATTTCAAAGGATGTATCAGACAGCCTGTGGGCCCATGCAGAGACTTACTGCAACAGCAGAGCCACTGCAGAGAACCCCTCTACTAGAGCAGTGCTGAATGGAAATGTGGGACCAGAGCTGCTGCAGGAAGTTCCCACCAGGGCAGTGCACTCTGGAGCCACAGGGGCAGGACCACCCTGAGACCCCAGAACTGTAGAGCTACCAGTATGCAACACCAGCCTGGAAAAGCTGCAGGCACCTGACTCCAACCTGTGAGAGTAGCCACATGGACTACAACAAGCAAAGCCATAGGCATGAGATTGCCCAATGTTTTGGAGACCCACTCCCTACCTCAGTGTTCACAGGATGCCGGCATGGAGTCAAAAGAGATTATTCTCCAGCTTCAAGCGTGTTTTTGTTTGTTTGTTTATTTGTTTGTTTGTGATGGAGTCTCATTCTTCATTCTGTCAGCCCGCCTGGCAATGGCATGATCTCGGCTCACTGCATCCTCTGCCTTCTGGGTTCAGGAGATTCTCCTGCCTCAGCCTCCTGAGTAGCTGGAATTACAGGCACCTGCTACCATGCCTGGCTAATTTTTTTGTGTTTTTAATAGAGACAGAGTTTCACCATGTTAGCCAGGCTGGTCTTGAACTCCTGACCTCAAGGGATCCTCCCGCCTCAGTCTCCCAAAGTGCTGGGATTACAGGTGTGAGCTGCTGCACCCGGCTGAGCTTCAAGATGTAATGTCTGCCCTGCTGGGTTTCTGACTTGTTAGGGGCCTATTACTCCATTTTTCTTTCCTATTTTTCCCTTTTGGAATGGAAATGTATATCCTATGCCTGTCCTACCGTTGTATCTTGGAAGCAGATAAATTGTTTTCACAGGATCACAGATAAGACTTTGCACTTTTGAGTTGTTGCTGGAACACGTTAAGACCTTGGGGCTATAAAGATAGAATAAATGTATTTGTATGTGATAAAGACATTAGTTTTGGAAGGCCAGTGCCAGTGCCAGAATGCTATGGTTTGAATGTTTGTCTCCTCCAAATCTCATGTTAAACTTAATCCTCATTGTAACAGTATTAATGAGATGGGAAATCCAACTGTGCTATTTGACAGGAAGGACCTCTGGGAGGTAATTAGGATGTAATGAAGTCATAAGGGTGAGGCATTAGTGACTTTCTAAGAGAAGAAAGACCTGAGCTAGCACATTTGGCCACCTCACCATATTATACCTTGTGATGCCTTAGGACTAGAGAGAGTCTAGTCTCCACCAGCAAGACCCCATGAACTTGGCCCACATGTCACCGTGAACTTGGACTTCCCAGCCTCCAGAACCGTAAGAAATAAATATCATTTTTCTGCCGGGTGTGGTGGCTCATGCCCGTAATCCCAGCACTTTGGGAGGCCAAGGCAGGTGTATCACCTGAGGCCAGAAGTTCAAGACCAGCCTGAACAACATGGTGAAACCCCATCTCTATGAAAAATACAAAATTAGCCAGGTGTGGTGGTGCACGTCTGTAATCCCAGCTACTCGGGAGGCTGAGGCAGGAGAATCGCTTGAACCTGGGAGGCAGAGGTTGCAGTGAGCCAAGATCACACCATTGCACTCCAGCCTGGGCAACAAGAGTGAAACTGCATCTCAGAAAAAAAAATATATATATATCATTTTTAAATAAATTACCCAGTTTCAGCTATTCTTTTATAAGCAACAGAAAATGGACTAAGACAGTAGGTATATAGAGGGTAAATATGAGAAAAACGGGATAAATGGACTAGCTCAGTCAGTTTGGATGACTCAAAACCTCCTACCCTGTGGCCTTTTGATAACTGGATCAGGAAAAGTCAAGTCCAGTGTACGGATCTGGAATAATGGAAGGATGGGAATTATTGGGCTCCCCTAAGGTATCCTTTGCTGCATGTCATCTGGCCTCACTCACTCTTAGATGTTGGGCCTTCAGTTCCCAGGCTACACTTGAGTTAGGAAGAAAGGTTTTGCAAAACCTATAGAAGACAGAATCCAGTAGGCTGATAACTGTGTGATGTGAATTACAAGTGCAGTATTACTTGAGAAGATTATACAGAGACTCATTTAAGAGAATAAAAATTATTATCCCAGAAATGAATTAACTATTGTGTAATTAGGACTAGTCATTTGGTCTTTATATCAGTTTTCTTTCTCTGTCAACATTCATTCTTCTAGTTGCAATTACTATCTTTGCTGCAAAGTAATAACTACATTTCCTTAGAAATATTCTATAATTTAGTCAACCTCCAATGCCCAAGTCAGTAAAGGTTTTTACTAAGTTAACATTCAAAAAATAGTATGTTAGACCGGATGCGTTGTCTCATGCCTGTAATCCCAACACTTTGGGAAGCTGAGGCAGGTGGATCACTGGAGGTCAGGAGTTCGAGACAATTAGCTGGATATGGTGGTGCACACTTGTAATCCCAGGTACTTGGGAGGCTGAGGCAGGAGAATCGCTTGAATCCGGGAGGCAGAGGTTGCGGTGAGCTGAGATCATGCCACTGCACTTCAGCCTGGGCGACAGAGAGGACTCCATCTCAAAGAAAAAAAGAAAAATAATATGTTAAATTTTTGTTGTATAGTTTTGCTTGTGTTATACACTATCATGATGTGCAATAGAAAAAAGACAACTTATATACTTCAAAAGCTAATCTAAAATATATAACAACCAAAGTGTTATATTAAGATAATTCTTAACCTCTGTTAATAGTAACATGTTTCATTACAGTTATCAAATATATAGGTAAAATTTGACGGCATGAAAACACTTGTGGTCTGTATGTCTATCAAACATTCATGAAAAAACTTGAAGACTATCAATTGGGTACCTACAAAAGATGATGTGGAAATGGAAATGCATCACCCAGATCTCCTCCTGTGAGAAGCAGAGTTGATTGAGAACCCTAGCTGCTGCCCCATGGTATCTACCACTGTATTCCTTGCTGTTCCCAGTCAATGAGTGAGAATGGCAGGACTATTAACACTGGCCCACTCCCCTGATGGGCAACATTGGCTCAAGGACTTCTCATTAGATTGCCCAGAATTTTCTTAGAAACATGCTACTGTCTGAGATTCTTCCTCCTCCATACTCCTTTCCTTTACTCTCTCCTTCACAGGTGTCAAACCCTACCTACTTCATAATTCACAGATATCTCCTCCAATAAATCTCCTTCAAACTCAATGCCATCTTGCCTTCTGTTAATTTGTAGAGAACCCAAATTAACATGGATAACTTTTTAAAAACAACTTATAGACAGTTTTTCAGAAAATGTCATACAATGCTTGTGATTTTTTTTTAGTATGATCATAGTTTAAACACTTACTTGGGGGATTTCTGGGAAATTATATGTTGATCTTTTATGTACAAGGCTCATGCCATGGAGTATTGTACATATTGAGTGTTTGGTTAGATTGAATTATGTCTAGTAGGTCCCAGATGCTGAGACCTACACTGTGTGAAAATATATATATTACCTATTATTAAACTTGTAAGAGCAAGCATAAAGCCATAACCTGCTAGTAAATAACAAGTGTTCATTGGATAGTTTGCAGTGAGAAAACTTTGTCATAGCAATTGTTAATGATAGTATATCAGTAATCTGATAATTTCAGAACAGGACAGTAATTTTTCTAAATACAAGGTAAGAATGGCAGTGAGATTAATGAGTGCTGATTGATCAATTAGAAGGGAAAGTCAGATGAAGAGTGCCTAATGAGTTCATTCATTCACTAAATTGATTCATTCATTAAATCAGTGGTGATTGCCTACTACGTGCTCGATATTCTGCGAGGCTCCTTCTGTTTTTTGTTTTTGTTTTATTTATTTATTTACTTATTTTTGAGAGTGAGCCTCGCTCTGTCGCCCAGGCTGAAGTGCAGTAGAGTGATCTCGGCTCACTGCAATCTCTGCCTCTGGTTTCAAAAGATTCTCCTGCCTCAGCCTCCCGAGTAGTAGGAATTACAGGCACCCGCCGCCAGGCCTGGCTAATTTTTTTTTTTTTGATTTTTAGTAGAGACAGGGTTTCACCATGTTGGCCAGGCTGGTCTCAAACATCTGACCTCCAGTAATCTGCCTGCTTCTGCCTCCCAAAGTGCTGGGATTACAGGCGTGAGGCACCGCACCACGCCACTGCTAGGCTCTTTCTATTTGGTGATTAATGAAACAGATCTCCTGCCACCCTAGCGTAAAGTCTGATGTGTTTTGATGTATGCATGCAAATAGTTCCAGAAGACAACCACTGAAGACTAAAGGATTGCAGGTGACTATACTTCACCCCAGCCAAACCAAAGGGAACTTCCTAAGTTTAATGAGACTATCACTTTCTGAACTTTTGGTACCAGATGACTCTTCAGAGATCTGGATTTTCACCTTTTGAAATCTAAACAGGCTCTGTGGGATATTTATTAATTAAATATTCATTTTATAATCAGATGTGTTCTGACTTTGCCATATATAAGCCTCCATGGACATTGATCAAGAAGATATGGAGTGAGCAGAGTGATTAAACTAAGATTTCTGGATATATAAAATTCTTTAAGCCCTTCCAAGTCCAAGAGGAGCGTTTTTGGTGGCCACAACCTCTGGAACTAAGCTCCTCTCAACTTCCCTAAGACTGGTTTGCTATAAATGAATTACAGAAGATTATTGAACTAACAATGAATATGAGGGCATGTGTGAAATTAAGAAATATTTATGACTAACAAGTATTCAGTATCAGTTCATTGTCCTGTGGGCACTTCGTTCTGTCTTCTTTAAGATGTTTCATTTGCAAGCCGGGTGTGGTGACTCATAGCTGTAATCCCAGCACTTTGGGAGGCCGAGGTGGGGGGATCCCTTGAAGTCAGGAGTTTGAGACCAGCTTGGACAACATGGTGAATCCCTGTCTCTGCTAAAACTACAAAAAAAGTAGCCGTGCGTGCTGGTGGACACCTGTAATCCCAGCTACTTGGGAGGCTGAAGCAGGAGAATTGCGTGAACCCAGGAGACAGAGGTTGCAGTGAGCTGAGATGGAGCCACTGCACTCCAGCCTGGGCAACAGGATGAGACTCTGTCTCAAAAAAAGGTATTTTCTTTTTTCTTTTTCTTTTTTTTTTTTTTTTTTTTTTGAGACGGAGTCTCCCTCTATCACCCGGGCTGGAGTGCAGTGGCCAGATCCCAGCTCACTGCAAGCTCCGCCTCCCGAGTTTACTCCATTCTCCTGCCTCAGCTTCCCGAGTAGCTGGGACTACAGGCGTCCACCACCTCGCCCGGCTAGATTTTTGTATTTTTTAGTAGAGACGGGGTTTCACCATGTTAGCCAAGATGGTCTCGATATTCTGACCTTGTGATCCGCCCGTCTCGACCTCCCAAAGTGCTGGGATTACAGGCTTGAGCCACCGCGCCCGGCCAATATCTTATTTGTAGAAACAGATACCCCTCCACGATACTCCTATTGACCATTGGTTCTAAAATAACATATATTGCTTTCTGCTTCTCCCTCTCCCCCTTCTCTTTAGGGAGGGAATACCGTCTGTTATCTCTAAACCAACATCTCTCTTATAATCAGCCAAGTCTAGGTGGTAAATTAAAGAAAAATGTAGCTGTTTCTATTCAAGGTTTTTAGATGAAGACGACATAATCTATTTTGGTGGTGATTAAACTTTTTGGTTTGGGACCCTTTACTCTTAGAAGCTTTTGAGGTGCCTATATTGTTTAGGACCCCAAAGAACATTGTTTTATGTACGATATCTACCCACACTTACTGTATTAGGAATTAAAGCTAAGTAATATTTAACATACTTAACTCATTAAAAATAACCCATAGCAAACCTATTGCATGTTAACATAAAATGAAATGTTTTGAAACATAACTTCTCCAAAACAGAAAAAAGGAAATTGCGAAGAGTGGCATTGTTTTATTCTCTTCAAGATCTAACTTAACAGAAGGCAGCTGTGTTCTCATACCGTCTTCTGCATTCGATCTGCTGTGGTATTTTAACTGAGTTATGATGAAGAAAAGCTGGCTTCACATAGTTGTGTACTTGGAAAAAGGAAGATCCCACAGATCCACTGAAAGGGTTTGGTAGAGCTGAGGGTCCTCCAACCACATTTCCGAGAACTGCTGAGCTGATTTAAGTAGGAATGGAGATATTTAATAAGAATCTTTGGAACCGCCAGCAGAACCACACCCCACTACAGCACTGGCTGGAGAAGAAGGTAGCTGCTGCCTATAATGTGAGCTAGCTTTACCTCTGCAGGCAGGAACCTGCAACCACCACCACATGGGCCCCAGAACCCCTGTGTCCCAGTGACTTCCTTTTCACCACATTTAACCCATTTCTGAATGACTGTCTTGTGCAGATATATCAGCTTGATGAACACTGAAGTCAGATGCTTGCACTCCAGTGGAGGCTGGGAGGTGTGGTTTTACTGAACTCTATGCGTAAGGCAGACTTCACCCAGAGGAACTATCAGATATAGAGATGGTGTTCAAAGATTTTAGATAAAAATATTACTTGTCCACTACTATCATCTAGCTGAGAAGCAGTTTCATTGGGACACACAGTATAGATGTGTAAAATATATAAAATGTATTGCAGAAATGTAAAAATAAGATTTAAATAATCCCAGGCCAGGCACAGTGGCTCATGCCTGTAATCCCAGCAGGCAGATAACGAGGTCGGGAGTTCGAGACCAGCCCAATCAACATGGTAAAACCCCGTCTCTACTAAAAATACAAAAATTAGCCAGGCATAGTGGTGCGTGCCTGTAATCCCAGCTACTCAGGAGTCTGAGGCAGGAGAATCGCTTGAACCTGGGAGGTGGAGGTTGCAGTGAACCGAAATCGCACCACTGCACTCCAGCCTGGGCAACAGAGCGAGACTGTCTCAAAAAAAAATAAAAAATTTTAAAAAAAGGTTTAAATAATCCCTAAAGCATGTTCAATGTCCATTCCTGTTCCTTTGAAGAATACTTCCGTAGAGATTACACTTTGAGCCTGTAATTTATTTTTGTGCCTTACATAGCATTGGTTAATGAATATGAAGATTACTTAATGATCAATAACTTACGAAAGTTACTTAAAATTCTGTAACATCCTATATTCTTTTAGAATAAGGTTTATGTGTGTTTAGGCCATGTATTTCTAACTTAGTTTTACCAAATAGAATCTTGTCTGATGCCTTGAAACCACAAACACTCCTAATTAGCTATTGCTTGTAAAAAGGAATCAAGGACAGATTGAGAATGGAGTTTGTTATTGATGCAGGTGTGACAAGGAGATGAAAAACAAAAGAGCTTTTAGAAGCAATTTATAATATTGGAAGTTGAAAACATGCACAAGGAAGAAACTAGGAATACTTTTTTGCAGGGCTTGTCTTTTCCTAGCTCCTTTGGAAAAATTTGAATTTATAAACTGAGATGTTATAGACTGTGGCCTGTAACCATTATCTTAAAACATTGTATTTTTCTTAGCACAGGAGATCATTGTATTCAAATTGGCATCTGAAACTTTAATGGGATATAAAATTTGGATTCTTTGCCAGAAGATTTTCATATTTTGTCTCATCCTGAAGTCAATGACTCAGCTGGATTCCTTATTTTTAAAAGTGCTTACACGAGATTTTGTTTTAATAGTTATCCCTCATTTTCATTCTGCTGCTCAGAAATGTCAGGATTTCTAAGTAGATTGTCTCATATCAAACCTGAGCTCTTGATTATATGAGTCACAGCCCTCTATCATCATCCATACCTACATACTAAATGTTTATCCTAGGCAAAACAATCCAAATATTTTTATTGCCCAGTTTCATATAGGTTCATGCTGACTAGAATGCCCCCTTTCTTTCTCTACCAACACATAGCTCTTCTCTCCTCTTTCAGTCCTTTCTGGAATAAGGATAGGTATAAATTAGATACATAAAGTGCCTTTCTCTACTTTAAAAAAGAAAAAAAAAGTATGACTCATGTCATACATTTAATGCTCTTCCAGCTAATTAATCCTGGCTGTGATGGTTAATTTTAGGTATATCAACTTGACTGAGTTAAGGATTGCCCAGATAGTGGGTAAAACATTACTTCTGGCTGTGTCTGTGAGGGTGTTTCCTGAAGCAATTAGCATTTGAATCAATAGGCTGAGTTAAGAAGATCGCCCTCACCAATGTGGACTTGTATCAGCCAACTGTCGAGGGCCTGGATAGAACAAAAAGGGAGAGAAAGGATGAATTTGCTGCCTCTTCTGGAGCTGGGACATCCATCTTCTCCTGCCCTCAGACATCAGAGCTCTAGGTTCTCAGGCCTTTGGACTGTGGGACTTGCACCAGTGGCCTCCCAGCTTTTCAGGCCTTCAAACTCAGAAAGAATTACATCACCAGTTTCTCGGGTTCTCCAGCTTTCAAATGGCGTATGTGGTACTTCTTGGCTTTTATAATCTTGTGAGCCAATTCCTATAATAAAGCATCTCTTGTAGATTCTGTCTACCCTGTTGGTTCTGTTTCTCTGGAGCACCTTAATACACTGACCAGGCCTCGTCATCCTGTCACTGCAGCAACCCCTTATCCTTCATGTAGATGCCATGGCTGGCATGCAAAACACTTCCCTTCTACACATCTGACTGTGTTCTCCATTCTAAGCTTTTGGGGAGCATTTTCATCCCGAAGGGGTTAGAATGCCACAAATTACATTTCTAGTGAGTTATGCATGCAAATTAAGTTCTGCCAATTAGATGCACTGATTGTGATTTGAAAGGGAATGTGAGGGAAGGCCACCTTCCCACCGCTGATTTTTCTGGCTGGCTGATACAGCTGTGGAGACCTTGAATTTGTCTGCAGCAGCACTCCACTCTGTAGTTACTAGTCTTGTGGGTACAGTCATTTCCTTGATTAGGCTACATTACATGGCAAAGGTGATGGGATAGTCACTCCAGGGATCATGTTGCCTTTTATAAGACTCTGCTGTAGCCTGCTGGAGGCAGATTCTCCTGCTGGCTTTGAAACGGTAAACTGCTATCTTGTGAAAGCACCATTGGCTGAGACCTGACGGTGGCCTGTAGGAGCTGAAAACAATCTGTGGCCGACAGCCAGCAAGAAAACAAGGACCTCATTCCTACCCCCTTAAGATTCTGAATTCTGCCAGCCATCTAAATGGGGTTCAACACAGAGGACTCCAAACCTCAGGTGAGGTCCCAGCCCTGCCCAACTTTGATTTCAGCCTAGTGAGACCCTGAGCAGAAGACCCTACTAATTGATTCCCAGCCTTCTGACCTGTGGAAAAGAAACTGAACTAATAAATGTGTGCTGTGCTAAGCCACTACATTTGTGGTAATTGCTTAGACAACAATAGAAAAGTGTTACAGTATTCAAATTGCTATTACTAGAACGTTGACCTCCAGAGCAATGACTGGGCAAGCTTTAAGACCTTGTCCTCCCCTTTCTTGCACATTGGGCAACTGGATCCTTATTTTGATTATTTATACACAAAATTCCTCTAAGATTTGCTCTGCTAAACTCTTGCCATTGTCTCTCTCAAGAGAAATGAAGCGCTGCTACCTACAGACATTCTTCCCTATGCCAACTTCCTGTTGATCAGCAATAGTTTAAATAGTTACTGCTCTTGGATTCCTTTTTGCTGTGTCTGCCTACATAAAATATACTGCTCTTGTTACTTTACAGTGGATCTCCTTTCCCTGTGAACTATGAGCCCCATATGTGAGAGCTAACACCTACTACTTACTGTGATAACTTGTATGTATAGAATTTATATAGTGTAATATGTAATATATATGTACTGTATTTGTTTTAATTTAGAAAATATGAGAAGAATCTTTAAAACTTTAAATTGCTATAAAATGTGTTGTGCTAAATTCTTTTAGATATTTATTAGATAAAATGCACCATTTTTCAAAATCACTCAAAATACTAAAAGATTTGGACTCCTAAGTTTTCTAATATCAGTATAAGAAAGCTAGCGAAAAGTTCCACCTTGAAGTGCAGAGGGCAGGTGATGACTGACAAAGGTGGGAGGTGTTTGAGGAAGATGAGGCTGGGAGACATCAAGCTAATGGATATGGTTTGGATTTGTGTCCTTGCCCAAATCTAATGTTGAATTGTAATCCCCAGTGTTGGAAGAGAGGCTTGGTAGGATGTAACTGGATCATGGGGTGGACTTCCCCCTTGCTGTTCTCGTGATCATTGAGTGAGTTCTCATGGGACCTGGTTGTTTTAAAGTGTGTTGCAAGAGAGAGGGATCATCATGGTACAGGGGAGGCAAGACTAGATTGCAGCTCTAGACACAGCAGCATGCGGAGACTCACATTGTGAATTTAACCTCCAGATCAACTGCAAGAACAAACCAGCAATCCCGAGAGGACCCACAGACCTCTGAAGGAAGCAGACTGCTCCTGCAGGACCCAGGAGACACCCCAAATATATTCTGTGAGTTCCCGAATGGTGGAAGTGGAAAAGGGAGACCTTTGTCTCCGGAACACACACCCCCACTGGAGAAGCTGACGGTCTGTTTGTGGGAGAAGTTTCTGACCTTGCCTGGAGCTGAGTCAATTTAGAGAGCCAAGTGAAATACAGGGGTAGAGGAAGCAGCCGAAAGGCCCTGGGAACTTGCTGGGTCCCCAAGCAGCCCATTCCTGCCTGACACCACAGGGATCCATTGGAAGGGTGGCCAGAGGAGCAAGGGGTAAAACTCCACTGGGAGAAGGAAAGCTCTAGCTGAACTTTGTAACAATTTGAGTGGGGTGAGAAGCCTCTTGGCCAGAACTTGGGGGAGGGCGCAAATCTGGTGTGCAGACTCCACAGGTGGGGAAGAACCAAGCTCTTTTCTTTCACAGCTGGGAGGTGGGTAGCCTGGGGCAAGTTTTCATGCCCATCTCGGCCACCACCTGATAACAGATTCAGGGCTGTTGGGTAGGGCACAGTGGGAGTGAGACCGACTCTTCAGTTTGCATGGGAGCTGGGTGAGGACTATAACTGCTGGCTTTCTCCCATGTCCCTGACAATCTGCATGACTCAGCACAGGCAGCCATAATCCTCCTAGATACACAACTTCAGTGACCTGGGAATCTCACCCCCATCCCCAACCGCAGCAAGACCCACCCAAGGAGACTCTGAGCTCAGACACGCCTACCCCTGCCCCCACCTGAATGCCCTTCCCTACCTATCCTGGTAGCTGATGACAAAGGGCATATACTCTTGGGAGTTCTAGGGCCTTGCCCACCACCATGATGCTGATGCTTACTGGAAATGTCACCTCCTGGCAGGAGGTGATGCCAGGAGGTGATGCTTTCACCACAGCTGATGCTTTCTGGAAATGTCACCTCCTGGTGCTACCACAGCTGATGCTTTCTGGAAATGTCACCTCCTGGCAGGAGGCCAAACAGCACAAAAATAGAGCATTGAGCCACCAAAGTGGCTGGGCACGGTGGCTCATGCCTGTAATCTCACACTTTGGGAGGACAAGATGGGTGGATCCCCTGAGGTCAGGAGTTCAAAACCAGCCCGACCAACATGGCAAAATCCCATCTCTACTAAAACTACAAAAATTAGCCGGATGTGGTGATGGGAACCTATAATTCCAGCTACTCAGGAGGCCGAGGCAGGGACAATTGCTTGAACCCGAGAGGCAGAGGTTGCAGTGAGCTGGGATCGCACCACTACACTCCACCCTGGGTCTCAAAAAAAAAAAAAAAAAAAGCTAATCCTCATGGAGCCCATTGCACCCCCCTGCCACCTCCACCAGAACAGGCACTGGTATCCATGGCTGAGAGACCCATAGATGGTTAACATCACAGGACTGTGTGCAGACAACACCCAGTACCAGCCTGGAGCTGGATAGACTCACTGGGTGGCTAGACCCAGAAGAGAGATAGCAATCACTGCAGTTCAGCTCACAGGAAGCCACATCCCTAGGAAAAGGAGGAGAGTACTGCATCAAGGGAACACCCCGTGGGACAAAAGAATCTGAACAGCCTTCAGCCCTAGACCTTCCCTCTGACAGAGCCTACCCAAATGAGAAGGAACCAGAAAACCAAGTCTGGTAATATGACAAAACAAGGCTCTTTAACACCCCCAGAAAATCACATTAGTTCACCAGCAATGGATTCTAACCAAGAGAAATGCCTGATTTACCCGAAAAAGAATTCAGGAGGTTAGTCATTAATCTACTCAGGGGGGCACCAGAGAAAGGTGAAGCCCAATGCAAGGTAATCCAAAAAAAGATACAAGAAGTGAAGGGAGAAATATTCAAGGAAATAGATAGCTTAAAGAAAAAGCAGGCCGGGCGCGGTGGCTCAAGGCTGTAATCCCAGCACTCTGGGAGGCCGAGACAGGTGGATCACGAGGTCAGGAGATCGAGACCATCCTGGCTAACACGGTGAAACCCCGTCTCTACTAAAAATACAAAAACAAACTAGCTGGGCGAGGTGGCGGGCGCCTGTAGTCTCAGCTACTCGGGAGGCTGAGGCAGGAGAATGGCATAAACCCGGGAGGCGGAGCTTGCAGTGATCTGAGATCCGGCCACTGCACTCCAGTTCGGGCGACAGAGCAAGACTCCACCTCAAAAAAAAAAAAAAGAAAAAAAGAAAAGAAAAAGCAATAAAAATTTCAGGAAGCTTTGGACACAATTTTAAAAATGCTAAATGCTCGGAAAGTCTCAGCAATAGAATTGAAGAAATAGAGAAAAAATTCACAGCTCAAAGACAAGGTCTTCCAATTAACCCAATCCATCAAAGACAAAGAAAAAAAATTAATAAGAAAATATGAACAAAGCCTCCAAGAAGTCTGGGATTATGTTAAACAACCAAACCTAAGAATAACTGGTGTTCCTGAGGAAGAAGAGAATTCCAAAAGCTTGGAAAACATATTTGGGGGAATAATCAAGGAAAACTTCCCCAGCCTTGCTAGAGATCTAGACGTCCAAATACAAGAAGCACAAAGAACACCTGGGAAGTTCATCACAAAAAGATCATCATTGCCTAGGCACATTGTCATCAGGTTATCCAAAGTTAAGATGAAGGAAATAATCTTAAGAGCTGTGAGACAGAAGCACCAGGTAACCTGTAAAGGAAAACCTATCAGATTAACAGCAGATTTCCAGCAGAAATCCTGCAAGCTAGAAGGGATTGGGGCCCTATCTTCAGCCTCCTCAAGCAAAACAATTATCAGCAAAGATTTTGTATCCAGCAAAACTAAGCATCATATTTGAAGGAAAGATAGTCTTTTTCAGACAAACAAATGCTGAGAGAATTCACCATTACCAAACCACCACTACAAGAACTGCTAAAAGGAACTCTAAATTTTGAAACAAGTCCTGGAAACACATCAGAATGGAACCTGTTTAATGCATAAATCACATAGGACCTATAAAACAAAAATACAAGTTAAAAAGCAAAAACAAAAAACAAACAAAAAAAAGTACACAGGGAACAAATAGCACCATGAATGCAATGGTACCTCACATTTAAATTCTAATATTGAATGTAAGTGGCCTAAATGCTCCTCGTAAAAGATACAGAACTGTGGAATGGATAAGAACTCACCAACCATCTGCTGCCTTCAAGAGACTCACCTAACACATAAGGACTCACATAAACTTAAAGTAAAGGGGTGGAAAAAGGCATTGCATGCAAGTGGACACCAAAAGCAAGCATGGGTAGCTATTATTATACCAGACAAAGCAAACTTTAAAGCAACAGCAGTTAAAAGAGACAAAGAAGGACATTATGTAATGGTAAAAGGCCTTGTCCAGCAGGAAAATATCACAATCCTAAACATATATGCACCTAACACTGGAGCTCCCAAATTCATAAAAAAATTACTGATAGACCTAAGAAATGAGATAGACAACAACACAATAATAGTGGGGGACTTTAATACTCCAATGACAGCACTAGACAGATCATCAGGACAGAAAGTCAACAAAGAAACAATGTATTTAAACTTAACCTTGGAACAAATGAACTTAACAGATAAATACAGAACATTCCATCCAACAACTGCAGAATACACATTCTATTCAACAGCATATGGAACTTTCTCCAAGATAGACCATATGATATGCTATAAAACAAGCCTAAATAAATTTAAGAAAATTGAAATTATATCAAGCACTCTCTCAGACCACAGTGAAATAAAACTGGGAATCAACTCCAAAAGGAACCTTTAAAACTGTTCCTATACATGGAAATTAAATAACTTGCTCCTGAATGAGCATTGGGTCAAAAACAAAATCAAGATGGAAATTTAAAAATTCTTCAAACTGAATGACAATAACGACAAAACATACCAAAACCTCTTGGACACAGCAAAGGTGGTCCTAAGAAGAAAGTTCATAGCCCTAAACACCTACATCAAAAAGACTGAAAGAGCACATTCTAAGGTCACACCTCAAGGAACTAGAAAAACAAGAACAAACCAAACCCAACCCCAGCAGAAGAAAGGAAGTAACCAAGATCAGAACAGAACTAAATGAAATTGAAACAAACAAACAAACAAAATACAAAAGATAAGTTAAACAAAAATTAGGTTCTTTGAAAAGATAAATAAAATTGATAGACCATTAGATTAACCAAGAAAAGAAGAAAGAAAATCCAAATAACCTCACTAAGAAATGAAACAGGAGATATTACAACTGACACCACTGAAATACAAAAGGTCATTCAAGGCTACTATGAATACCTTTACACACATAAACTAGAAAACCTAGAAGAGATGAATAAATTCCTGGAAAAATGCAACCCTCTTAGCTTCAATCGGGAAGGATTAGATACCCTGAACAGACCAATAACAAGTGGCAAGATTGAAATAGTAATTAAAAAGTTACCAACAAAAGAAAGTCCAGGACCAGACAGATTCACAGCAGAATTCTACCAGACATTCAAAGATGAATTTGTGCCAATCCTTTTGACACTACTCCACAAGAGAGAGAAAGAAGGACCTCTCCCTAAATCGTTCTATGTTCACGTAATACCAAAACCAGGGAAGGACATAACCCAAAAAGAAAACTACAGACCAATATTGCTGATGAACATAGATGCTAAAACCCTTAACAAAATACTAGCTAACCGAATCCAACAACATATCGAAAAGATAATCCACCATGATCAAGTGAGTTGCATGCCAGGGATGCAGGAATGGTTTCACATACACAAGCCAATAAATGTGATACACCACATAAACAGAATTAAAAACAAAAATCACTTGATCACCTCAATAGATGCAGAAAAACCAAAAACCATTTGACAAAATCCAACACCGCTTTATGATTAAAACTTCAGCAAAGTCAGCATACAAGGGACATACTTTAATGTAATCAAAGCCATCTATGACAAACCCACAGCCAACATAATACTGAATGGGAAAAGTTGAAAGCATTCTCTCTAAGATCTGGAAGAAGACAAGGATGCCCACTCTACCATGCCCCTTCAACATAGTACTGGAAGTCCTAGCCAGAGCAACCAGACAAGAGAAAGAAATAAAGGGCATCCAAACTGGCAAAGAGGAAGTCAAACTGTCACTGCTGACAATATGATCGTTTACCTTGAAAACTCTAAAGATTCCTCTGGAAAAAATCCTAGAACTGATAAAATAATTCAGCAAAATTTCTGGATACAAGATTAATGTACACAAATCAATAGCTCTTCTATACATCAACAGCAACCAAGCAGAGAATCAAATCAAGAACTCGACCCCTTTTACAATAGCTACAAAAAAAAAAGTACTTAGGAATATACCTTACCAAGGAGTTGAAAGACCTCTACAAGGAAAACTACAAAACACTGCTGAAAGAAATCATAAATGACACAAACAAATGGAAGCACATCCCATGTACATGGATGAGCAGAATCAATATTGTGAAAATAACCATACTGCCAAAAGCAATCTACAAATTCAATGCAATCCCCATCAAAATACTGCCATCATTCTTCACAGAATTAGAAAAAGCAACTCTAAAACTCATGTGGAACCAAAAAAGAGCCCACACAGCCAAAGCAAGACTAAGCAAAAATAACACATCTGGAGGCATCACACTACCTGATTTCTTTCTTTTTTTTTTTTTTTTTTTGAGACGGTGTCTCGCTCTCTGTTGCCCAGCCTGGAGTGCAATGGCATGGTCTCAGCTCAGTGCAACCTCTGCCTCCCAGATTCAAGCGATTCTCCTGCCTCAGCCTCCTGAGTACCTGGGATTACAGGCACCTGCCACAATGCCTGGCTATTTTTGTTGTATTTTTAGGGTTTTCACCATGTTGGCCAGGCTAGTCTCGAACTCCTGACCTCATGATCCACCTGCCTTGGCCTCCCAAAGTGCTGGGATTACAGGCATGAACCACTGCACCTGGCCCTGATTTCAAACTGTACTATAAGGCCATAGTTACCAAAACAGCATGGTGCTGGAATAAAAATAGGCACATAGACCAATGGAACAGAATAAAGAACCCAGAAATAAACCTAAATACTTACAGCCAACTGATCTTCGACAAAGCAAACAAAAACATAAAGTGAGGAAAGGACACCCTATTCAACAAATGATGCTGGGATAACTGGCTAGCCACATGTAGGAGAATGAAACTGGATCCTCATCTCTCACCTTATACAAAAATCAACTCAAGATGGATTAAGAACTTAAACCTAAGACCTAAAACTATAAAAATTCTGGAAGATAACATTGGAAAAACCCTTCTAGACATTAACTTGGGCAAGGATTTCATGACCAAGAACCCAAAAGCAAATGCAATAAAAACAAAGATAAATAGCTGGGATTTAATTAAACTAAAGAGTTTTTGCATGGCAAAAGGAACGGTCAGCAGAGTAAACAGAAAACCCACAGAGTGGGAGAAAATCTTCACAATCTATAAATCTGACAAAGGACTAATATCCAGAATCTACAACAAACTCAAGCAAATCGGTAAGAAAAAAAAAATCCCACCAAAAAGTGGGCTAACGACATGAATAGACAATTCTCAAAAGAAGATACACAAATGGCCAACAAACATGAAAAAATTATCAACATCACTAGCTTTTCACAATTAATAGAACACTCCAAATTATTTGTATTCAGTTTTTATTGAGAAAATCTGAAAAGAATTGACTAGAAATGGGAATCAATCTATGAGTACAGTCAGTGCCAAAATAACAGAATAAAGATTCTCACCGTGTTCAGATACTTTCCAAAATTTAAAATAATTAAAATGTAAAAGGCAAAAATGGTTTCAGAAAAGAATAAGACTGACATTTTCAGATGTTCTGCCAAAGCAAAGCAGCCTCTCCTGTCGTGCAGCAGCCTGACAGGCATGATCACCGATGGGCAAATGACCTGCCGTTGATTTCCTACAAATCCAGCCCCCTGCCCGCCTCCACACCACCCCCTCTGCAGTCGGTCAAGGGAACCAAGTCACCACTCCAGAGTCAGGTCACTGGAAAGATGTTTAGGCGTGAAATGTCACAGCTATTCCAGTAATTGAAGCATAAGACATATCCTATTTTTCCACTAGATACATTTTTAGGGCACACTCAGAACCAGTTTAAGACCTACATATCATGATTTAATTTAAGCCCTCTCAGAAAACTTTCTTTTCTCCAAGCTTTTCCCCACTGAACTTTACAATTTTCCTCACATTAGAGGCATGCTCAGTTGGCCCTCTAGATGCACACTTGTCACAGTTTAAGGTACTAAGGCTCAAGTGAATTTGTGTAACTTATGAGAATATGCTAATTGTGTTTTACATATTCATTGCCACTTGGCCTTAAGCAATCTCTTGTGGAAAGAGATCAGAAATGTGATTTTTTAAATTGTTGATTAAGCTTTTATTATGAAAATTTTCAAAATACAGAAAGGTATGATATATACTGTGGGTCCCCATGTACCCATCACCCAAATTTAATGGTTGTTAATGTTTATCAACAGTTATTCACTTTGTTTAATTTATCCTCTTACAAATTTTCCCCCTCTGAGATATTTTAAGGCAAATGATTTCAGATTGGATGTGTAAATTTTGATGTAGAGGGATTTTTTTTTTTTGAGATGGAGTCTTGCTCTGTTGCTGGAGAGCAGTGGCATGATCTTGGCTCACTGCAGCCTCCACTTCCAGGGTTCAAGTGATTTTCGTGCCTCAGCCTCCTGAATAGCTGGGATTACAGGCATGCACCACCAGCTATTTTTGCTTTATTTTGTATTTTTAGTAGAGATGGGGTTTCACCATGTTGGCCAGGCTGGTCTCAAACTACTGACCTCAAGTGATCCATCTGCTTCAGCCTCCCAAGGTGCTGGGATTACAGGCGTGAGTCACCGCGCCTGGCCTGATGTGGAGGAATTAAAGCAAAATTTCACAGATGGGTCCCTGGCTGGGCAGTCTGACTAGCTGAGAGTGGTAGGTGGGGGTGCTGGGAGTAAGGGTATTGTCAGATAAAGGAAGCATTGGCCCAGGGATAGGGTACTGAAAGTTCAATGCATTTTTTAAAGTGTATATTTTCAGAGAAGCAACTGATCTGACTGCAAACCAAAAAAAAAAAAATCTTGTTCTTTTAAGGTTTTGTTTCCTCTTAAGTGTAAGAAGACCGTGCTTGTATTCACGTATTACAAGGTATTTATTTTAGACTCATAATACTCATAATTACATGGAGATTAAATATCCTGTTGTAAGCAGGATAGTAACTCCTTGGTTCTCAGTCCTCCAGTTTTACAGCATACTCCTTTTAAAGACCGAGGGCTATGATTTAATGGATTTTATTTTATTTTATTGGGATGGAGTCTCGCTTTGTCACCCAAGCTGGAGTGCAGTGGCGCCGTCTTGGCTCCCTGCAACCTCCACCTGCTGGGTTCAAGCGATTCTCCTGCCTCAGCCTCCCAAGTAGCTGAGATTACAGGCACCTGCCACCATGCCTGCCTAATCTTTGTATTTTTTTTAGTAGAGCAGGGTTTCATCATGTTGGCCAGGTTGGTCTCAAACTCCTGACCTCAAGTGATCTACCTGCCTCAGTCTCCCAAAGTGCTGGGATTACAGGTGCGAGCCACCATGCCTGGCTGAATTGTAGCAAATACATTCAAAAGTTTCATCATCTTTTATATTCAGGAAAATTATTATTATTGGTTCAGTCCTCTTGTATTATTTAGTTTATTTCCAGTTCTTGGAAAAGTGGAGATTAGGCTCTTTGAGGACAGCTTTATTCCTTAAACATATCTCTCACAGCTTTTCTTTATCTTCATTTCTTTTCTTTTTCTTTTTCTTTTCTTTTCTTTTTTTTTTTTTTTTTTTTTTGAGAGAGTCTTGCTCTGTCACCCAGGCTGGAGTGCAGTGGTGCAATCTGAGCTCACTGCAACTTTCCTCTCCCTGGTTCAAGCCACTCTCCTACCTCAGCCTCCCAAGTAGCTGGAATTACAGGTGCCCACCACCACTCCCAGCTAATTTTTGTATTTTCAGTAGAGATGGGGTTTCTCCATGTTGGCCAGGCTGGTCTCAACTCCTGACCTGGAGTGATCCACCCGCCTCAGCCTCCCAAAGTGCTGGGATCACACATGTGTCAGCCACCGTTCCAGCCCAAATCTCTCACTAACTATTCAGCATACAGTCTTTCAGAGAGTCCCCTGTCTATTGTAAAATGTAACTGTAACGCAAGGGAATACCTTCTTCTTCCTGCTAAGGGTTGCCATTCACTAGCGAGTTTGGGAAGGGGGTTTGTTGCAGGACAGTGTGTGGGTTAGTTGCCGATGTAGATGTGTCCCCCTTACCCCTCTGCAGCTCACAGCCCTGCCCGTGTCCCTTCAGTGGGATACTGATGTCGCCACGCTGGCCACGGTCTACAGGACGGTGATAGGAGGTCACACCTCCCTATACTGCTATGTTCCTGATGCCCCCAGTTTCTCCTGCCAGCCTCTCACTGAAGGTCTGGGTGACTGAGACTGTGCTTAAGACAGCACAGGACAGGGAACAATTGCACACTGGGTAACATGACAGGGTAAGTTATTAAGGGGAAAAAAAAAAAAAACAGTGGCATATTTCTTGATGTTATCGGTTTCCTTGAATTACTGTGGTCTCATCAGGAAAGAATAGTTTCTCTGTCCCTCCAACCAATCCAAGAAAGAGAGGCTGGTATTGCATTTTTAAGGTCCCATTTCTTTTTTTTTTTACTCCTCTTACTCCACCAGGGAAGTAAACAGCTTTGTGACTCATGTCCTTTGAGGGGGCTTTAAGCTGGACCACCTCTGAAGTGGAGAGGAAGAGGACCCAGACTTTAGCTTAAAGAGGAAGTATGGCCTATTAGTACCATATGCCAGGCAGAATCCCTGGTGGAATTGCCTGCGAGGGGATAGGGTAGGGATTCCTGGGGGCTAAATGCCAAGATCCACAACCTTGAAAGCTGTATTAGTTGTCTAGGGCTGTTGTACCACAAACTGCATGACTTAAAACAACAGAAATGTGATGTCTCATAGTTCTGGAGGCTAGAACTCCAAAAATGCCAGCAGAGCCATGCTCCCTCTGCAACCTGAAAGGGAATCCTTTGCTGCTTCCTGGGTTCTGATGGTATGCCAGCAATCTTTGGCATTCCTTGGTTTGCAGGTGCGCAACTCCCATCTCTGCCTTTGTAGTCACTGGTGTTCTCCCTGAGTGCCTCTGTCTTCACATGCACACCTGCTTATAAGGACCCCAGTCATACTGTGTTAGGGGCCCATCCTATTCCAGTAAATAAGGTCACATTCTGAGGTACCAGGATTTAGGGCCACAAAATACATTTTTGGGGGAGATACACAACTCAACCCACCAAGAACCGTAGCACAAGATCCCTGTACCAAGCCTGGTACGGATAAGCAGCAGGGAAGGGATAGGAAAATGTTTTCCTCTCCTCTGTAGAGTTAGTGCCTAGGAACTGAGAATATGGGGGGTCTGGATTTTTTTCTTCCAGTTATATAAAAATCAGAGAAGTGCCCCATTTCTGCTCAAATGCATTTGAGATATCATCACTGATAATTCCTTAGTTTTAAAACTAAAATGTGTCTGCAATATTTTAAATACCATAAATAGCAACCTCCCACTCAGAGAAAAAATGGAAACCTCTGTATACTGTTCTGTAATCAGAGCATCTAGCACAGAGGAAAAATCCAAGAAGTAAGGTAAACTAGAAAACTACATAAATAAACTATAGCTATAAAACTATATAAATTATATAAATGCATATCAGTTATATTTGACAATACAACTAGTTATCAATAACATTGCTAAACCACTTTACTTATTGAATTTTTTTTAATTCCCCTTTTAAAGAGTGAGAAGATGGGGCTGTAGGAAATGGACCTTCACCCCCCATTTTAATAGAAAGTCATCAAGGCAGTTTTAGCAATCTGAATTGAGGATCAGTTTACAAAGAGAAAATCAATTTATGTTTAAGTGTGTGTGTATACACACACGCACACACACATATTCCCACACCCTCCCTGAGGGCTTTGAGTGATTCAATGTCTGAAAATATCCACAGCAAACTGAGAGAAAATTACTGTGGTTCATTGACTCATTTACGTAAACCTTTATTAGCCATAACTTATTAATATATTGAATGCATGAAAAGACATGTTGAAAGCCAAGATAGAGGCCAGGCATGGTGGCTTATGCCTATAATCCCAGCACTTTGGGAGGCCAAGACAGGCAGATTACTTGAGGTCAGGAGTTCCAGACCAGCCCGGCCAGCATGGTGAAACCCCATCCCTACAAAAATACAAAAATTAGCCAGGTGTGGTGGTATGTGCCTTAATCCCAGCTGCTCAGGAGGCTGAAGCTGGAGAATCGCTTGAACCCAGGAGGCAGAGGTTGCAGTGAGCCGAGATGGTGCCACTGCACTCCAGCCTGGGTGACAGAGTGAGACTCTGTCTCTAAATAGATAAATAAAATAAAGCCAAGATAGGCTGAAACTAGGCCTCTTGTGCCAAAGAGTTAGCCAAGATGTGAATGCAAAGGAAATTAAAAGTGCTACTACAGTAAATAAATTAAAAAAAAGATTAGAAAGCAAAACAATGTATTGCTGATATGGAGAAAATTTGAGTGGTCTAGATTGAAGAATAAACCAGCAACAACGTTCCCTTAAACTAAAACCTAACCCAAAGCAAGGTCCTAACTCTCTTCCTTTTTTTTTTTTTTTTCTTTTTTCTTCTGAGATGGGGTATCGCTCTGTCGCCCAGGCTGGAGTGCAGTGGCGCAATCTAGGCTCACTGCAACCTCCACCTACTAGGTTCAAGCTATTCTCCTGCCTCAGCCTCCCAAGTAGCTGGGACTACAGGCATGTGCCGCATGCCCAGCTAATTTTTGTATTTTTAGTAGAGACAAGGTTTCACCATGCTGGCCAGGTGGTCTCGAGCCCCTGGTCTCAAGCGATCCATCTGCCGTGGCCTCCCAAAGTGCTGGGATTATAGGCATGAGCCACCGCACTTCAATTCTATCAAGGCTGAGAGAGGTGAGGAAGCTGCAGAAGAAAGGTTTAAAGCTAGCAAAGGTTCGTTCATGCAGTTTAAGAAAAGAAGCTGTTTCCAGAACATAAAAGTCAAGGTGAAGCAGAAAGTGCTGATGGAAAAGCTGCAGCAAATTATTGAAAAGACCTAGTTAAGATCACCGATGAGGGCTGGGCGTGGTGGCTCACACCTGTAATCCCAGCACTTTGGGAGGCTGAGGTGGGCAGATCACGAAGTCAAGTGATCTAGACCATCCTGGCCAACATGATGAAGCCCCATCGCTACTAAAAATATAAAAGTTAGCTGGGCGTGGTGGCGCATGCCTGTAGTCCCAACTACTCGGGAGGCTGAGGCAAGAGAATTGCTTGAACCTGGGAGGCGGAGGTTGCAGTGAGCCGAGATTGCGCCACTGCACTCATGCCTGGTGACAGAGCGAGACTCCATCTCAAAAAAAAAAAAAAAAGAAACAGAGATCACTGATGAAGGTGTCTACACTAAACAACAGATTTTCAATCTAGGACTTTCAAAGATAGAGAGGAGAAGTCAATGCCTGGCTTCAAAGAACAGGCTGACTCTCTTGTTAGGAACTAATGCAGCTGGTGCGTTGAAGTTGAAACCAATAGTCATCTACCTTCCCTACAATCCTAGGGCACTCAAGAATTATGCTAAATCGACTCTGCCTGTGCTCCATTAGTGGCACAACAAAGCCTGGATGACAGCACATCTGTTTACAGCACGGTCTCCTGTATATTTTAAACCCACTGTTCAGACATACAGCTCAGAAAAAAAGATTTCTTTCCTAATATTACTGCTCACTGACAATGTACCTAATCACCCAAGAGCTCTGATGTAGATGTACAAGGAGATTAATGTTTCAATGCCTACAACACAACATCCATTCTGTAGCTTTCAAGTCTTATTATTTTAAAAATACATTTTGTAAGGCTACAGCTGCCATAGATAGTGATTCTTATGATGGATCTGGGCAAAGTAAATTTAAAAGCTTCTGGAAAGGATTCACCATTCTAGATGCCAGTGAGAACATCCATTATTCATGGGTGGAGGTCAAAATATCAACATGAACAGAAGTTTTGAAGAAGTTGATTCCAACCTTCATGGATAACTTTGAGGGGGGTTAAGACTTCAGTGGAGGAAGTAACTGCAGGTATGGTAGAAATAGCAAGAAAACTACAATTAGAAGTGGGCCTTAAGATGGAACTAAATTGCTACAATCTCATGATCAAACTTGAATGGAGAGTTGCTTCTTATGAGCAAAGAAAGTGGTTTCTTGAGATAGAATGTACTGCTGATGAAGATGCTGTGAGGCCGGGCACGGTGGCTCAAGCCTGTAATCCCAGCACTTTGGGAGGCCGAGACGGGCGGATCATGAGGTCAGGAGATCGAGACCATCCTGGCTAACACGGTGAAACCCCGTCTCTACTAAAAATACAAAAAACTAGCCGGGCGAGGTGGTGGGCGCCTGTAGTCCCAGCTACTCCGGAGGCTGAGGCAGGAGAATGGCGTGAACCCAGGAGGCGGAGCTTGCAGTGAGCTGAGATCCGGCCACTGCACTCCAGCCCAGGAGACACAGCAAGACTCCGTCTCAAA